>NC_137331.1:51974634-52182134 GCF_965287045.1 Carcharhinus amblyrhynchos
ACCATTGTCAACATGGAGACTTTGGTCCAGCAGATCTTGTTGGATTCCTGTACTCTGTCTCATCATCATTTGAGATCCGACCCACCTCATTGGTGTCATCAGCAAACTTGAAAATTGAGTTGGAGTGGAATTTGGTCACACAGTCATATATATGTATAAGGAGTATACTGGGGGGCTGAGAACACAGCCTTGTGGGGCACTGGCACCTCCTTCTATCCACATTGCTGATCTTTTTCACTTTGTCATTTTGCCAATTCAGATAAACAACCCCTTCATCCAAGATATTGATATATGTGACACAAAGCTGAGACCTCGCTGGGAACATCACAAGTCACATCCAACACATGTGTCTTTAACATAGGCAAAAAAAATGCTTGTGACATCAAGTTCAGGAACATTGCCTTTATCCCTACTTTCCATCTCCTACCACTTACCCAGTTACCAACTGACATCAGATAAAAGCAAATTACTGCGAATATTGGAATCTGAAACCAAAAGAGAAAATGATGGAAAATCTCAACAGGTCTGGCAGCATCTATGGAAAGAAAAGAGCTAATGTTTTGAGTCCAGGTGATCAACTTTGACAAAGGGTCATTTGAACATAAGAACATAAGAACATAAGAACATAAGAAATAGGAGCAGGAGTAGGCCATCTGGCCCTTCGAGCCTGCCCCGCCATTCAATAAGATCATGGCTGATCTGTCGTGGCTCAGTTCCGCTTTCCGGCCCTCTCCCCATAAACCTTAATCTCCTCTCTTATCAAAAACCGAATCAGCTCTTTTCTCTCCTTACAGATGCTGCCAGACCTGCTGGGTATCAACTGACATCACATGGTTACCTCCAATTCCTTATATTTTCATTTTTGTGAATAAATTGTTGTGCGGAACCTTATCAAAATACTTTGGGAATTCTACATTAAAAAATCCAATGCAATCGCCTATCCATTGTGGTAGTGAGTACCTCCAAAAATGTGACTAAATTCATCAGGAATAACCTTCCAAATTCATGCTGAATCTCTGATCAGTTCATATTTGTATTGCTGCTCGGTTGTCTACCTCTGGTGATAGATCGTTGTAATTTGCCTACAGCAGATGTTAATCTAGTGCATCAATAGTTACGTGTTCTCTCATTCCCTCTTCTTATTAATGGATTAACATTTTTAATTCTTCTATGAAATGCAAGCTAGGCCAATATTTATTCCCCATCCCTAATTGCCCCTGAGAAGATGGTAAATTCCTACAGTGCAGGAGGAGGCCATTCAGCCCATCAGGCCTGCACCAACAACAATCCTACCCTGGACCTATCCCCATAACGCCAAGTGTTTACCCTGCCAATTCCCTGATACTAAGGGGCAATTTAGCATGGCCAATCAACCTAACCCGCATATCTTTGGACTGTGGGAGGAAACCAGAGCACCTGGAGGAAACCCATGCAGACAATCACTCAAGACCAGAATTGAACCCACATCCCTGGCATTGTGAGGCAGCAGTGCTAACTACTGTGCCACCATGCCACCCACATGATAGTGAGCCACCTTCTTGACCTTTTGCAGCTCACATGGATTAGGTACAACCACAGTGTTGTTAGGAAGGGAGTTCCAGAATTTTGACCCGGTGACAGTGAAGGGATGGTGGTATAGTTCCAAGTCAAGATGGTATGTGGCTTGGATGGGAAATTCCAGGTGATGATGTTCCTGTGTATTGTGTCCTTGCTCTTCTAAAAATCATGGATTTGGAAGAAGTTGTTGCAGGAGCCTTAATAAGTTGCTACAAAACATTTTGTACATGGTACAGACTTCTATCACTAATATAGTGGAGGGAGTAAAAGTTGAAGTTGGTAGATGGGGTGCCAATCATGTGGACTGACCTATCCTGAATGGTATTGAACTTCTTGAGTGTTCTTGGAGCTGCACACATCCAGGCAAGGGGAAAGGATTCAATCACATCCCTGACTTGTGTCTTGTAATTGGTGGACAAGCTATGTGTTATCAAGAGATAAGTTACTCTCCACAGAATTCCCAGCCTCTGACCTGCTCTGGTAGCCACAATATTTGTATGGCTAATCCAGTTCAATTTCTGGTCAATGTAACCTCCAGGATGTTGATGTTAGTTTGATTCTCTCTTCTTGGAGATGGTCATTAGCTGGCAATAGTGTGAGATTTACAACTGCTAATACAAAGGTACTAATTCTAAAACTAGAGAGCTTTAGCAAAAAATTTACTTGTGCAATTTATTTGTGTATTTCTTTAAATTCTGGGTGGAAACTATCAGATCCTGGAGATTTATCTAGCTACTAAGGACCATTATATTCTCCATTATCTTTTTTGAAACAAGTCTCACCTCTTGATTTATTTTTAGGCTCTTCTTTGTAATGTTGGCATTTTATCCTCTTGCTTTGCTGTATAATGTTAGAAAAACATTTGCTATTAGCTTTGATGTTACTGAATATGAAGTTTTACCTTCATATTCTCTCTTTGCAACACTTGTTACTTTCTATCTTTTTGTAGCTCGTTATAGTTCTTCCAGGCCACTGATTTATACTTTTCCTTGCATCTGTCTGTCCCCTATCTTTTGCCTTTCTATTATCTCAAAATTCATTTGTTAGCCATGTCTATCAAAAAAAATGATGTGACTTCCTATTTGTCACGCAACACAAAATGTAATACTCACATAGTATTCAATGCACTTCTTCATTACTGAACTTGATATAACAAGCCTTGTTCTTTTACTTATGTTAAAAACCTATTCACTGTTATTGCACTGTTTTGTTTTATTTCTGTACAGATAATGTTTTATGTCTGAGTGAACGTCGTAAATAAATGCAAAGTTATATCAAACTCCATAGAATGGCAGTAGAGTTTCAAATAGTTAATGTACTTACTTTAGATGCACATTTCCCATTGCAACTAACTAGTAACCCTGGGTTTATTAATGCTACCCACACCAATACTGTGGCGACGAAAGTATTAATGTATCCTAGCACTGCAAAAGGTAGCTGTTATACAGAATTTTGGAATTCTCTTCTTTCAGTCAGGGTATTGCAGTAATTGTCAAAATCAAAGTTAAATACAGGAAAATTGGAATCGGGTTTCAAAAAAGGAGCATAAATAACTGAAATAAGGTCTTATTTTTAATTTGTGCATTAATTTTCATGAACACCGCCAAGAACAATAAACCACCCACACTGTGGTCATGAAATGTCCCATCGCTCTCAACATTTATGAAATAGGCATCCAGAGGGATGTAACAACAGTGAGACATTTTCTGTACACGATTCCAGGAAACTTAGTTCTTCTTTTTCAAACTACTTCCTTCACAAGTTATGGGGCATCGTCAATTATACAATGTTGTAATTTGTGTACTTGTCAGAAATCCTATGGTGTGCCACAACAACAAGGTCTATTATATTGGCAGCATACACACATTATGACTTCCACCAGAATCGAATACACTTTAATGCACTCTTCCCAATATCGATTAAAGTGTGTTCATTCAGAACTATTGACTGTTCTTCAATATCTGGGTCTAAAACACCCACTGAGATGTATAAAGATGAACAGAAAATGCTCTCTCTATTATGTCTCTTAGGGTCACCAACACAATTGCAACGGACATTGAATTGCATTCTGCCATTTTATAGGAGGCAGATGTCCATTTCCTCAACCTAGCTGTATCATCTCTATGGTAGCCAGGTGGGGGACATCCAATGGTTGTGTGAGGTGGAAGAGGGGGGTTGGAGATGGGGAGGCCCAGCCCCTGACTCCCTGGACTAGCCATACAAATATTAATTTCAATGTTATCAAAGCGCCCTTTAATGATGGTGCCTCCAACTCTGTAGAGTCAGGCTTGCCAGCTCTATTAGGTTCTGGATGACTGGCGGGGAATAAAGTAGGCCCCCAGATTTGCTTTTACCAGATTGGCTAAAGATCTGGTCTGAAACCTCAGCTGTGCATCTGGAGAGATACAGGCCGATTTTCAGTCGCAGCCTGAAACTTTGACAAACTGTGAGAAATTTCTGCCCAAAGTGATTCTGGTGAGCTGCATTCATGATATGCTAATGTTGGCAAATAGAATTCCCAACATGGATCAGTTGGAAAGTTGATCCACAGACCACTGTGAAAGTGCTGAAGGGAAAATTCTGATCTGTTTTTCCACCAACAGAAATCTGACCTTTGGCTTCACTCCAAATTTTCCACTATTGCCCTCACATTGTCGTTGGGCCCACAAATTTCTGCGTGAAGTCTGCAATTGGAACTTTAATTTATTGACTCTCAACATGGGTTCTGATGTCTTCCCATGTTAATATTGGGTGAGTTGGCATAGTAGGTGTAAGGGCAAAGGGTGGTAGGATATGTGTTGACATGAGTTGATACTAAGTTGGTATTGGGACTATAACAAATTATAGGGTGCATGGAAAGCATAATTTGGCATGAGCCATAAAGGACGAGGGGATGGTCATGTGTTGGCATGGATGGACATGGGGAATGTGTGGAGGGTGAGGTGTTCTGAAGGATGACGGCTGGAGATTTCCTTTTTGTTTTCCTGCATTTTTTTCTATTAAACTTTGTACTGTGCTGCAACACCCAGCCCACCTTCAAACATGGCATCCTTCACACTCATCCAATGAGGGGTAAATGGGATATTAAAAGAAAGATTAGGTATGAGAATAACTCCATCTTCAATCATTTTAGCTCAGTGCTAGTTTTAACACCAATCATGACCTTCTGAAAATGGCCAACACTGTCTCCTCCGTGGTTTTTAGAAATGCAGGCACATGTTTCCTCATCGACTTAGTTTCTTCAGCTGTTGCCTTGCTCACTTTGTCCAGCAAAAGAGAGGGATGTGTGTCGGTGAGTACCATGCTATATGTTTGGGCAATGTGGTTGTCGTGTTTAAACAATTAGCAGTACATGCAAATGTCAGACATAGGTGTATGTTTGCAACAGTGGTAAGTATGTGAAGGTGAGGTGATCAAGTTATCCATGAGTCCTGATGGATAGAGATTATTGGTCATTAAGTAAATGTGATGTTGTACATTGAACAGTATGTGCAATTAGTGGTGCACTCGTAGGATATGGATTACGAACATATATTCATTGACCTTGGTCACTCGTGCAAGACCATTCAATTTCTTGTGGTGCCTTGTCTAGGTTCTTAAGGTTCAATTCCTGGCACTGACTTCCATGGCTGCTCCAACTGCCTTTTCAATGTGTGAATAGAGGGCCTTCTGACCCTCCTGTGAATACAGGGCATCTCTCTACCTTTCCATCTTCTCCACTCAGACCTCCAGTGCAGGGTCACAAAGCCAGAAAGCCTACAATCCCTCATGTTCAATCTCTCTTCTATAATTCTCAGATCAGAATCAGCACATAAACGATTCCTAGATCTACTCCAGCCACAGTTCCCCTCTCTTTTAAGAGGTGCAGTCTAGCGTTAAACCTTGCATGCTAACTTTGAGCACCGAACATTAGCTCTAAATTGTGCTATCAAGTGTTAAGTTTGGATTTGCGCTGATGCATGCAGTCAATCAACAATTCGAGCTGGCTACACAGGGATTATGCTACTAAGCAGGCAATATGAAGATGCCATGCTATCTGCATTACATGAAACAAGCACAGGGTAATTGCACAAGACTATCCCTATGTCTTTATTCAGCGACTACCCAATTTGACCTCCTGAGTTTTCACCAGCTCATTTTTAAAACAACTGCTTCAAAGCAGAACAGTAAGGCTATGCTCCCGAATACCATAATGGGAGCATTGTCACCAGAAACACTGCAACAATTGGAGGGGAACGGCCTCCACATCTCCTCAAGTCAGCAAGAAATTGGCAATGAGCGTGGCTGAGCCAGTGAGAATACAAAAGCATAATGTAGTTTGGGTTAGATCAACAGATTATTTTCACTTGTACTACATTCCTTGTCAGATTCCGTTCTTCATGTGAGAATCTTTGCATATATTGAATACAGCTACAACATCCCTTCATTTTTATCAATGTCATGTGTTGTTATTTTACAGTTATACACCTGTCTTGCCTTGTTGCTCTTTAAGTAATGCCCCTGGATCTCCCTCTAGCCCTGCAAGGGCACACCTGTGATGTCTGCCTGACCCAGCAAAGAACAGTACGCAACAGTATGCACCTCAAACAGAGTCTTTCTGCCTCTACATGAACATGACTCTCCTACAACTCTGTCATGTGAGGAGAGACTGAGTCAGTTAGGATTACATTCACTGGAGTTCAGAAGAGCGAGAGGGAATCTCATAGAAACTTACAAAATTCTAGCAGGGTTAGACAATGTAGATTCAGAAAGAATGTTCCCAATGGAGGGGGAGTCCAGAACTAAGGGTCGTAATTTGAGGATAAGTTGTAAACATTTTAGGGTTGAGGTGAGGAGAAATTTCTTCACCCAGGGAGTGGTAAATCTGTGGAATTCACTGCCACAGAAAGTAGCTGAGGCCAAAAAGTTGTGTGATTTCAAGAAGAAATTAGATATAGCTCTTGAGGCTAAAGGGATCAATGGGTATGGGGGAAGAGGGAATCAGGATATTGAATTTGATGATCAGTCATGATTAAAATGAATGGCAAAGGAGGCTCAAAGGTCTGAATAGCCTACTCCTGCTTCTAGTTTCTATAGTTGTATGCTTATTCAGTAGTGCTGGTTAAATGTTAAAAATTACCTAGGCCTACTTTCTTTGGACTTTTTATATCTACCTCAATAGACAGGGGGAATATGATCATCTTTATTATTTTTAACTAACTATATTGATTTGGTTAAAAAGAAATTTATATACTATCTTTCATGACACCAGATGTCCCACTTGTTTCACAGCCAATTGAGTACTTTGGAAGAGTAATTGAAGTGGATTATTATCCTTGCCCCTTTTTGGGATTATTCCCTATCAGACATACTCCTTGAATAATCCCTTTTATGAGGATTGGGAAAAACAGACCTCACAGACATTTAAATGGTCCTGTAGAACTGATCCTATTCTTGTCGAAGAGATGGAAGCACCAGAGAATATTAGCAACATCCAGTAGCTTTTTAAACAAGTTTTATCCAGATTATAAGAATCCAAATGTTATAAGGGTTTGGGCATCTCTCTCAATGCACATCTCCACTGAAGAACACATGGAGTTGCTTTTTGAGTTTGGATTCAGCAACCTATATTCCAGTACGGCACGGTAGCACAGTGGTTAGTATGGCTGCCTCACAGCGCCAGGGACCCGGATTCAATTCCTGGATTGTGTCACTGTCTATGTGGAGTTCGCATGTTCTCTCCGTGTTTGCGTAGGTTTCCTCTGGGTGCGCCATTTTCCTCCCACAGTCTGAAAGACATGCAGGTTAGATGCACTGACCTATTCAGATGCTGGAGTGTGGCGACTAGGGAAATTTCACAGTAACTTCATTGCAGTGTTAATGTAAGCCTTACTTGTGACTAATAAATAAACTTTAAAAAACAATAGTTGGGATTTTGCATCCTTCCCCTCTCCTCCAGCAGGTTTTCCATCGGCCACTGATGAGATCTTCCAATCCTGCCAAAATCTTTTCTATGGCTTGCCCGCCCCATCATCTGGGAACCTGTTATGGGTTTGGCAGGATTGGAATATCTCACTAGCTGGAAGGGCCAGAAAATGCACCCAATATATTTTCTAAATGATATAAACATTTATTAAAGAAACAAGCATGCAATTACTCCTGATGGTAATTCAATAACAAAATTGACAGTTCTGGCAAAAGGAAATAGAATCTTGTTTATAATAGAAAATTCAAGTTTTATTAATGTTACAGAGAGATTTTAAGATATTCATCAATATTTAAAGTAGCATCAACCTTAAATCCTCGAATAGAAAATTACTGAGTCTTGCAAGATACTTCTATCCTAATTAAAAGAAGAACTACCATTACTACATGACAGCAATATACATTTTGAGAGATGCTGGAGTGAATCTAATGAATCTAAAAACCCTACTGTGAAGTTCCAATATTTATACTCTTAAAAAAAACAGCAGGAAACATGTTGAGCACTCATGCTGGACTAGGAGACCAGTGACCCAGCATAATGCTCTGGGTATCTGGGTTTGAATCCCATTCAATGGTGAAATTTGAATTCAGGAAAAATTAGAAATTAAGGCCAGAATTCTCCCACCCCACTCGCCACTTGAATTCCAGCAGGCCGGAGGTGGACCATGTAAAGGTCCATTGAAATCAGGCAGGATTGTTCGGTTTTTCAGGTCAGCATGGCTGGAGAATCCTGCCCGAACAGTCTAATGATGTAAAAACTTACCTAGTTCACAAATGTCCTCTAGAGAGGGAGATCTGCATATAACTTCAGATCTACAGCAGTGTGGTTGACTCTTGAATGCCATCTGCAATGGCCTAGCAAACCATTCAATTCAAAGACAATAAGAGATGGGCAACAAATGTTGGCCCAACCAGTGATGCCGATGTCCCATGAATGATTTAAAAAAGCCTATTATACAGGCCTCTCATACAGTGAAATGTTGGTGAGCTACTCCTCATTATGGTGCAATCAAAAATCCTCCAAAGGCTGGTTCTCGCCACTGCAAACTGCTCCCTTCCTCTGCTTTCCTCTGTCCTCAGAGTCCCTTCATCACCGACTGATAAATGATGTACCGGTTTCCAGAACCTCTCACACAGCCTAGGGCGGAACCTTACAACAAATGGCAGAGTGTTGATCCTGGTGAAAGAAATGGTGTGTTTCTCTGGTGAAAAACAGGCTGGTTTTCTCTCCAGTTCTTGTCACACTCTGCCACAAAAAAGCAGTTAGGCGTGTTTCACACTATCAAGTAGGGAGGTGGGGCCTCAGCACACTGACAAAGCCCGGTTGCACTGAGATCAGATGCCATTTAAAGAGTGACCCCATCAAAACAAAAATAACCTAATTCCCCACCCCCCTCCCCCCATTCAGAACAGGCACCCCTCCCCATTTGGAGCCAGCATTTCTTCACCCCCACCCCACCCACACATTCAGTATACACTCCTCTCTCCCCCTAAACAGCAGACGCCATCACCAACCCTCCACACACGTAGTCAATGCTGGCAACCCCCCCGCCCCCGCCACATCTCCCCCCCAACAGCCATTGTTGGCATCCACAGCATCTCCAGCTCTCACATCTGCTCCCCACACTCCCACAAATAAATGAATTCCCTATCCCCAATCAGGCTTCTTCTGGGGATCACCCCTGGCACTGACCCCTGACACAGGTTGGCACTGCCAGGTAGGCATTGCTAGGTTGGCACTTCCAAGTTGACATGGACATGGTGACAACCTGACAATGCCAACTTGCACCAAGGGACTGTGCCAGGAGGCATTATCAGGCCACTTCATGGTCAGGTCTCTCCCCGACAGGGGCTATCTTCATCTGTTGCCCCATTGTGGGATATCCTCAACATGTTCACATCTGGGTTAACCATGCCAACATACTGTCCCATTGATATGGTTTGAATATACAGTTGGGGGGGGATCCATGTCTGGCAGGGGGGTGTTCTTTAATTGTATGTAAACACATTAATGTGTATTCATGCCCCCAAAATGGGCGTGAACCTGTTACATCACTGACGAGAGTGAGTGAAAGTCGGCAGTCACAGTCTCACAAGATTCACGACTTCTAGGGTTTCATCAAATCTTAAGCCCCTGCCACCATTCCCCCTAGTGTCAGTCAATGAGCAAAAATAATCAACAACAAAGATCTCAGCTTTTGTAATGTACATATGGCAATATTTGAGATGTTACATGGATGGCATGGTAGCACAATGATTAACACTGCTGCTTTACAGCTCCAGAGACCAGGGTTCGATTCCCAGCTTGGGTCACTGTCTGTGTGGAATTTACACATTCTCCTCATGTCTGCATGGGTTTCCTCCGGGTGCTCCGGTTTCCTCCTACAGCCCAAAGATGCGTGGGTTAGTTGATTGGCCAAGCTAAAAATTGTCCCTAATGTCCTGAGATATGTAGATTAGAGGGATTAGTGGGTAAATATGCAGGGATATGGGAGTAGGGCCTGGATGAGATTGTGGTTGATGCAGACTCAGTGGGCCGAATGACCTCTTTCTGTACTGTAGGGTTTCTATGATTCTTCTATGATTTCTATGACAACTGACTCCACATGGCGCCAGGCATACCTCCAATCACAGCTGACACACTTTTTGATAAACAGAAAATGACCCCGGTCCTTTTAAAAACAGCCAGAAAATATTCCTTGCCATGCACAAAGAGTTAAAGCAATGTCTGGAGCTTGGCTCATCCTTCTGAGATGATAACATGGAAAATTTAAATTCATTAACTATGAGATTCAGGTTTATTGAAGAAAGCAAGAGGCTCACCATAAATTCACATAGTAGTCTTCACAAAACACAAGTGGAGACTTCTAGTGAAATTGTTTATGGACATAGTGGGACTAAACAGCACTCCCATATCACTGACAAACATTGTGGCATCTCACCTGTTATCAGTCAGTCATTTTGCTACAAATGGGACTTGGTTAAGAGAAGGCCAGTATGTCAGTTTATACACAAGACATACAATGAATTGGTGAGATTCATGTTCGTAACCTGCCTCTGTTGCTCATCTCAACTGAGCCTTTGAGAGAACGGAAATGGGGTGGGGAAACACAGTCGACCAGAACGACTGCCACACGGTGACCCACTCAAGAATGGAATTAGACTTTATTCAGATTTTTTAAATCCTCTGCACAACTTTGCTCTGCCATCCTTTTTAGTGTCATCTGTGAATTTTGACTACACTTGGTCCCCAACTCCAAATCAACTCTGTAAATTGTAAACAATTGTGGTCCCAGCACTGATCCCTGAGGCACACCACTAGTCACTGTAAAACACCCATTTACCCTAATTCTTTGCTTTCCTTTAGTTAAATAATCCTCTATTCATTTTAATACATTACCTGTAACACCATGCACCTTTATCTAATGTAGCAGTTTTTGAAGCGACACCTTGTCAAATGCCTTCTGGAAATCCAGATCTACCACATCCACAGGTTCCCCATTGTCCACTGTGCATGCAATGTTCTCAAACAATTCCAGCAAATTAGTCAAACATAACCTGCCGTTCATGCTGTGTCTTCCTGATGGGACAATTTATAGTAAGAAATCTCACAACACCAGTTTAAGGTCCAACAGGTTTATTTGGTAATAAACACCACTAGCTTTTGGAACGCTGTTCCTTCGTCAGGTGAGTGGAGAGTTCTGATCACATATCGGGACAATTTATACCCAGATGTCTTGCTATTTCTTCCTTGATGATAGATTCAAGCATTTTCCCACAACCAGCCAAAATGTTTTAAACAGTGGTGCCACATTTGCTGTTTTCCAATCTGCAGGAACCACCCCAGAGTCCAGCGAATTTTGGTAAGTTACTACTCATGCATTTGCTATTTCCCCCACCATCTCTTTTAGTGCTCTGGGATGCATTCCATCAGAGTCAAGAGACTTGTCTACCTTTAGCCCCATTAGCATTCCTTTTCGTGATAATGATAGTTTCTAGGTCCTCATCTGGCATAACCTTCCTGTCATCAACATAGAAATTATTTGTTTGTTGACTGTAGTAGAAAATTACACAAATTAAGTCTGGACCTTTAAATAATGGCCTCACCATTAATGTATTCAAGTAACTTTGAGCAGGAGAAGATTTGGGGCTAAGCAGCTATGTATGGGGAACTATCATCACCAATGTAAAACACATGCACATTACCAGCCTTTCTCATGGTGCAGATAGCGTGGTTTCCAGCATCATATTGTGGATGTTCCAGGTACCTAATTGTCATAAATAAATTGGGCTCCATTAGTGCAACTAAAGTCCGCCATTTAATAGTCACATTACTGCATGGATTTTCTAAGCATCAGAAAGCCCAGTGGTGAAAGGCAGGCAGGACTGTCATCTCCACAGATAAGTACCTTTTATAGCACACCATGTAAACCAGAAGGAGACACAAGCCTAAATTTTCAGCATGATGCAGAGCTTCTCTTTAATGGTGAAAATGGTGGATAACGCTCGAATGGGCTCAATTGAGATTTGGTGTGAGAGGAATCTGCCACCCAGTGATGTGCAGATTAGAGCTAGTGGAAGCAGGTCTGAACTTTATAGATTTGTTTGGATCGCCAGGGTACCCTTTCAGAGAGATAATGTATCCCTTTTGATGTGATGCTAGGGAACTTTTGGGAGAGGTCAGGTGCCCTTTAGGATTATTAAAATTAGGCACAAATATGTGTAAAAAGTGAAAAGTGCTTTGGAAACTGTGGAATAATTGGAACAATCTAAAACCACTGTCAAAAATGTCAAGCTGTCAAGGCATTTAAAACTCCTGTCCCTAACTCTTTGGGAAAAAACTATCTGGAGTGTTAAAGAAAAGCTGATAACTTGCTATTTCACTCTGTTGACATAAGCTGTAGGGTTTCCATTAGTGGATTGGTGTAGTGTGATTGATTTCACAACTGTCCATTATCACAGTAGGAAGCCTGCCATCTTACAGTTTGACAGTTCCAAATGGTTATGTACACTTTGAAGTTGGATTATATGAATTCCATTTCTTATAAGCATGAATGTGATTGAACGAAATGTTTGTTGTTTTAAGGGATAATGTAGTTGAAGAAAGGTAAATGTAGAGACTGTTTTTTTTTCTGAATGAGTATGTTTTAAGAATAAAGTCTGCAAAGGATACTTGGAACTTTATTTTATTTCCTCTCAGTATGGGCCATGAGGACTACTTGTGATGGATACTGCATAGGTTGGCATGGTAGATGCCAGGTTCTTTGGCTATTATCAGTCTCCCTGCACAAATGCCAGGTTCTTTGGCTATTATCAGTCTCCCTGCACCCTCCTCACCCACCTGTAAATAAAGAGGACAATGGCATTAATTTTTGCTTATCACAGGTTGGTCAGAAAGCTGTGGGGAACTCACCATTTGAGATTCTGCCAAATTCTGACTCAACAGTGTGTTACTGAGGTCACCAATCAAGTCTGCCCAATTGAAAAGCTGGGCTTAGGCTTGAGTGTGGAATCTGTCAGTGAAGGTTACAGCAACAGGTAAGTCCACATCAGTGACAGGGCTTAGGGAGGGAAGGATGGATCAATTGGAGGACTTCAATCAGGAGTTGGAGGAAAGAGAGGGGCAGTCAAAATGTGGGGTGGTTAATCGGGAAGGGGAAGGGATGGGGGGAAGAGGGAAGTTGATCTGAGGAGGTAGTGGGGTTTAACAGAAAGTATGGATGGTGGGGTTATCGGGTGGGAGAAGGAGGAGGTTAGCCAAAGGAGGGCAGAGTAGGCTCAAACCTTTGGGCTATCAATTCCTGGGGGACAGATCAGGGCCTGAGATGGGATGAGATTAGAGATGCTGTGCTGGAGAAGACCACAGGTCTAAGGGAGAATCAGAGATCTCAATGTTGGTGGGCGTTTGACCAGAAATGAATCAGAGATCTCAGATTAGGAGATGGATCTGGGACTGTTGAGGGAAAAACAGGTTAAGTTAAGGGCAGAGAAAAGCAGGAGCATTTATTCAGGTAAGTTATTTATCCTTCCAAGTGCAGCCGTGAGGTCACTGCCTGGCTCAGGGTAAACAGATCTCATAGCAGTAGGCACAACCAGGCCCCGTATTTGTACATGCAAAGAACCTAACACCACTGTTGGGATGGATAAAAGATGCTTCCTCTTTGTTGTTACTTCGGGCGATACTGTAGCTAATGTGCACATGCTTCTTGTCTGCTACGTTGGGCTTTTAGTTATCCACGCACCATCTGAAAAATGTGCCAATTTCTAGGCTATACTTCAGAATTATTCAAAAATATATAGGTTGATTCTTTCATTAAAATAAGAGAAGAAATCGTCAGATGTATTAAATGTTTGTTCATATGAGAATTAAAGCCATGAATAGAATTCTATGACAAAGTTGACGTATAAAGTGTTGGGATGACATTACAAGTATATTTCTATTCAGACAATGGGCACAACTTTCCCACCTGAAACAGTAGTCGAGCAGTGAAGCAGGGCAGAAAACGGAAGTGCGAGGTCAAAAATGGGAATCACTCCTGACATCCAGCCGGTCGTGATCTTTCCAGGCCATTTTTATTGATGCAATCAACCTTGTGCTGTTCCCCAGTGCAAGGCTGAGTTTAATATTCACTACCTCATTTAAATCCTTTTAGGGAGTTCCAGACAGAATTGTCCCGACTCACTTGGATCTCCGACCTCGTCAGTGCAAGTCTACACTGGTGGGGATCATAGCTGGTCCCCAGCAATGGGAACTAGATGTGCTGATCTCGTTGGTGGGACTGGATGAAGGTTAACGTTCCCTTTATTTCGCTGTAGGTATGTACCTTTTTGACCGGGGTCAGAAAGTCATTTGTTTTTCCATACTAGTGAAGTTATTTCCAATTCCTGCACCAGGTATGTCTATGGCCTTAGATGAAAGATTTTGTGCCAAATTATGGTCTATCTTTGCATGGTAGATTCAAGCAGACTAAGAACTAGATTGACACTGACAATTTTTTCTTACATAAAGTAGTCAGCAATGAATTTATTTCTATGAGTTAGGGTTCAATCTAAAGGTTCACACCCATTGGGAAGGGAATGGCAAAGTGATATTGCTCTTGTGAAGTTCCACTCCCATTGATGAAAATGAGGCTGAAGATACAAAGAATATTGTTTTCTGAGGAAATTCAAAAATAAACATTTTTTTCCAGATGAAAACAAAATAGCATAAACAGCAAAACTTTCACAGACACACATATTAAAAAAATCACTTTTCCATTTGAGAACAAATGGGAGAACATGACCAGTGTGCATGTCCGCACCATTTAAACAATGAAAACACCAGGCAAGTAACAGGATCTAGACAGCAAGTCAATGAAACTATGAAAGGTCTCCTATAATGAGCAAAATCAAACCAATACACTCTGAGTATTTGCCCTTCTTATCGACAAAGGTTGCCTTCGAACACTACACATCTTTTCCCATATCAATCATCACTTTAAATGGATAAACCATTATCAATGATGAACACATTTTTAAAGGCCACAAGGAAGAGTACTTTGAGACAAAGAACAGAAACGTTTCCAGCAACACAAAACAAAGTGTTAAAGCTGCTGGGAGGCATGGTGTAAAAAGCATTCTCCAAAAAGAACACAAAACCCTATCTGTTAAAGATAGCACAGTCCAATCGCTTTTGAAAAAGTGGAGGCTGAGATATGGAACTAAACTGATGAAAATGATTTATGTACAGAATTAAAATATTGGCATTTTTATGGAGTGAAATGTCACAGCAGTGCTGTACCTTCAAGTCTTACATTTCCTCTTTGAATCCATGTCAGCCTTCTTATACACTAGAGAACTTAATCAATCCTTCCAGAACCTATAAAATAACACTGAATATTTTACTTGTTCTGTATAATAGCTGGTCAGGGTGCATCCAGCTCTCTCTCTCTGTCGCTTTCCCTATAAACATAGGAGTACACATTATGATGCACAGCAGTTTATTTTCCTTTTAATATGAAGCATTACAACAAAACCAGAACAATTATTCAGATATTAATCTGAATCGAATATGCTGCTGTTTAGATTTTTTTTTGCAAAACGATCTGGATGCTGAAACAACTGAACATCCCCTAAGGCAGTTAGTTTGCTGTAAAGGTTAAGAAGAGTTCAAATATGAAGCTGGCATGTTCTAACATGTGCAGACCAATCTGCTCAATCTGATGGTGAAACAAAAATTAATCAGTGGGTCTACAATTGTTTTTAAAACCATCAAAACACTTGTGGTTTTTTGAAGAAGAACAGTTTGAGAGAAGTAAATTGCACAGCTTCAGTACACATACTGCCTAAAGCCACGGCAGTCTTAAAGAAGGATATGTCACATAACATACATAACTCTATATCATCAAAACAATGACTGTGCTATTATGCTCACCAATAACCTGCCCTGACATATGCAGATCTATAAAGATCAATTGATTTTAAGTGAAAAGGCAAACTAATTGCTCTCTTATGTCTGTGTCTTTTATACAGATGAAGAGAACGATAAACATTGAAAGCTGAAGCCAACCAAGCACAATTCCACATCTTGTCAAAAGGTGAGATTCATTTCTTCCAGCAAGATCAAAGTTTTTGTCGCCTCCATTTGATCAGGCAATTTCAACAATCTCCTTGAAACCAAGGAATTTAGTCACTGAAAAAGCTTACAAATGAAAGGATATACATTTCTTACATCAAACTCTGACTTTAAACAAAATATATAATTCTGTAATTATAGAACACTCTTATAAAGAAAACTGACATTTAAAATGTTGGCCTTTTAGAATCTGGCAAATCGTAGACTGAACAATCTAATGGGGAATCTATTACTGAAGTGAGTGACCGTGTCTGATTGATTGAGAATCATGGGGTTGAATTTTATCAATGATAGTCAAGTCCTGACATTGGTGTTGGCAGTGAGAACTGATTCCACTTCAACTGATGATGGAGTCTCAGGCAGAATTTTACGGTGACATTCAATTAAAGCGCTGCCATTGGATGGTGGCCTGCCCCCTCAAGAGCTGCTGTCTTAGTCAGGAGGTCATCATCTACAGTAACCTCAGCTGAGCCGCTGCTCACCGCAGCCATTGCTGACGCTACATTATTGGAGAAAGGGCCCCTTAATGGCTGAGTACATTCAAAGACAGGTCAGTGTGGCTGGGTGATGATGGAGTCTGATGGGGGAGCATCACGGAGATGTCATTGGTGTGAGGATGGCCAATGCCAGTAGGGGCATCTCTATGGGCTATGGAGCATCCATTAAGGAAGGTGCCCCCCCACCTCCTCAAAACCTGAAGGGTGCTGCTAACATTTACCAGCCCTCACATGGGTGTGGGCCCTCTCGATGGGGCAAATTGTAGGAGGAGGCAGCAAGAAGCCCTTCATCAACTCCGTTATTTGCCTCAATTGGTGGCTTGTTTCATGCCGTCATGCAATATTCCCAGTAGCAACAAAGTGTCAGACTCACTTCCTGCTGTCCACTCCAAGCATTTTGCCAGCCCTTCTATCACTCAGCCCATTGGCAGTGTGCCAGGAAAATTCAACCCACAGTGATTAACAATCAAAGTACATTATTTGTGCCCATACCTCAGAAAAATCCACTAAACTACAGTTGAGAAAAGCAGACTAATCATTTTTCTGGTCGCACTCACCCCAAACTTCTGCCCAAAGTCAACGGACCTTTGTATGTTTGCCCGCCACAATTTCCATGACAGATGGGATGGGAAAATTCCACCCCAGTCACAAAATGAAATCTGACAGCATTATTGCTGCAGCAAGGGGTGCCTCCTGTTTGGGCATCCTATACATGTAGGAGGCCCATCTCAAACTTAAGAACCTTTGATGCCTTCACAAGCAAGGCAACCATCACCTGACTGAAGCAGTAATGGGCTCCTAACGTCAGCAGCTGAGCCTTAGAATGAACAATTCTCAAACAATGAGAGTTACAGTCACCTTGATAACTGGAGGAAATGGGTGACCATCTGCATCTTACTAGCCTTGAGCATTCCTTTAAGGGAAGATTCTCTTCCATTTTATGGACAGGTCAAAGTGGTGACAAAAAAGATGATGAAGACAAACATAGGTCCCTTGTAGACCGAATTGTGAAAAGTTATGATAGAGAGCAAGGAAATGGCAGATCAATTAAACAACTGCTATAATTCTGTTGTAATGGAGGAAGACATAAATAATATCCCAGAAATGTGAGGGAACCAAGGGTCTAGTGAGAAGAGAGAGTCAAAGGAAATTAGTATTACTGAAAAATAGTGCTGGACAAATTAATGAGACTGAAAATTGATAAACTCCAAAACCTAACAATATACATCCCAGGGTACTAATGGAGATGGCCATGGTAACAGCACATGCATTGGTTGTCACCTTCCAAAATTCTGTCAATTCTGGAACAGATCCACCAGATTGAAGGGTGGCAAATATAATCCCACTATTTAAAAAAGGAGGGAGGGAGAAAACATGGAATTACAGACCATGTATTGCATGCAGTTCTGGTCACCACAATGGCAGAAGGATATAGAAGCTTTGGAGAGAGTAAAAGGAAGGCTCACCAGGATGTTGCCTGGTCTCAAGGGTCCTGACTGTGAGGAGAAGTTGAATAAACTGGGATTGTTTTCACTGAAATGACGAAAGCTTAGGGGAGATCAGACAGAGGTCTGTAAAATTATGATAAGCATAGACTGGATGGATAGTCAGAGGCTTCTCCCAGGGTCGAAGTGTCAACTGTGAGGGGCACAGGTTCAAGGTGAAAGTTTAAGGTAATGTGCGGGGACAGTTTTCATGCAGAGAGTGATGGGTGCCCGGAACACTCTGCCAGAAGAAGTGGTGGAAGCAGACACATTAGCAAAATTTAAGAGGATTCTGGTTGAGTACATGAATCGGGAGAAAATAGAGGGATACAGACCGAGTAAAGACAGAAGGTTTTGTTTTAGTTTATTTGGGGCATTATGATCAGCACTGTACATTTCTCTGTTCTCTTGTTCTTGGTTCTAGACAAATTAGCCTAACATCAGTAGTAGGGAAAATGCTAGAGTCCATTATAAATAAATGGTAACATGGCACTTACAAAATATCAATGGGGTGAGACAGAGTGAACATGGATTTAGTACAGGGAAATCATGTTTGAAAAACCTGCTAGAATTGTTTTGACGGTGTAACTAGTAGAATGGATAAGGGTTAACCAGTGGATATGGTGTATTTGGAGTTTCAAAAGGTGTTGATAAAGTCCCATACAAGAGGTTAATGTGCAAATTTAAAGCGCACGGAATTGGGGGCAATATATTGGCATAGACTGAGAATTGGTTAACAGACATGAAGAAGAAAGTAGGAATAAATGAGTCTGTTTCAAAGTGACAGATAATTAGCTGTGTCCTACACAGATCAGTGCTTGCGCAGTTATAATTCAAGTCAGAAACTCCAAAGTCTTTTATGAAGTCTGCCTGGAGCATAAGTTTTGCACTTTGAATTTGGGTAGGGTAAGCAAGAGATGTTTCACCTCAGGTATGATTCAAATGACCCACTCGGGAGCTTTTATCAAACAAAGTTTATTTAATAATGTAGTTAACATGTATAGAAAGAAAACTATCAATAACTTTTATCAATTGCAAACTAAAGAAAACAACCACTTAACCCTTAACAAATATATCTAAAATGTTCCAATCAAATAAAACTTCCCATCAACAAAACCCTTTCCACAGGCTTAACATGGCAAAGACTAATGCTCACGTGATACTGGAATAGAGTCCTTTGGTTGGAGAATTGAAGCCCTGATTTCTCAGCCTTGTAGCTTCTAGCAGCCTTCTGGATACACCCAGAACAGTTTGAACACCAGAGAACAGCTTCCCAGAACACCAGAGAGGTACTCTCTAGGCAAGCTAGCCACAAACAGCAGATTTTCCACTCCATGGGAACAAGAAATCTTGGTTTCAGGGAGAGAGAAAAACACTTCTTTTCAGCTTGATATCCCTTCTAAACTCAAACTGCGGCCAAACAGAAAATGAAACCTTAAATTCACCAGAAAGGAAAAAAAAATGTCCAGAACACATGGCTTGCCAACCAATCTTCCTCCTAATAATGCAGGATCGTAAAGATCCCAGAGTAAAAACAAACAAACACTATTTAAGCCACTTTAAGGAGCAAAAAAAAGGCTTTCTCCAGCCAGACCAGCAGCAATGAGACAAGGTGAGGCTGAGGGATCTGCAGAGAACATGATTTTAAAAAATTCTTAAAGGTACACTAATGTCATAAGCCCCATCTATTCGCAATATACATTAACAATTTGGACAAGGGAACCAAATGCAATATTTCCAAGTTTGCTGATAACACAAAACTTGATGGGAGTATGAGTGCTGAGAAGGATGTTAACAGGCTTCAAGGTGATCTAGACAAGTTGATTGAGTGGGAAAATGCATGGCAGATGCTGTATAACATGAATAAATGTGAAGTTGTCCACTTTGGACAGAGAAATAGAATGACAGTGTATAATTTAAATGGTGATAGATTGGGACATGCTGGTGGACAAAGGGGCCAGGGTATTCTTGTGTACCATTCACGAAAAGCAAACGTTCAGGTAGAGCAAGCAGTTAAGAAGGCAAATGATATGCAAGCCATCATTGCAAAACAACTTGAGTACAGGAGCAAGGATGGCTTATTGAAGCTTTATAAGCCCTTAGTCTGGATATTGTGTGAAGTTTGGTCTCTATATCTTAAAAAGGCAGAGGAAATGTAGTGAAGGAACACAATACTTCCTGGGATGACAAGATTGTTGTATAAGGAGATTAAGTCAACTGGGCCTGTATTTACTGTAATTTAGAAGAATGATAGAGGACCAAATTAAAACTTATACATTCTGACAGGGCTGGATAGTGTGGATGCAGGGATGTTCTCTGGTTGGAGGGCCTCGAACAGGGTGTCACAGGCGGCGATTCTCCCATTGCGGTCCGCCACTTTTCTGGTGGGTCTGGCTGGGACCCTTTCAGGTTTCAATCGAATCTCCCACCCTGCCAGGAATATTTCATTCCACTGGGGTTCAGACTAGCTCCCCGTATTTGGGAATGGCACTGTGGCAGTAGCAGCCTGTGCCCACTGGCACCGTCAAGGGACAAAATACCCATGCCCGGGAAAACCTTGGCACTGCCCATTAAGCATCAGGCAATGCCAAGGGGGTGGGCCTACTGTGGGCAGAGTCTAGGGGCAATCGGTGTAGCAAGGGGTCCTGCTGCCACTCTGCATTGGGAGTGGTCCGAGATGGAGGGAGGGCTGTGATTGGGGTGGGCTGGGAGGTGGTCAGCCAGGAGAGGACTGCCTCTGGGGGACTCTGACCCCAGGAAGTCAGCAGGAGGAGGGGGTCTGCTGGGGTGAGGGCGGTGGGAGGATCGCCACTGCTGGCAGGTGGGGCTTGGGCACTGGGGCGCTCCGGGGTGGGGGGGTCAGGATTGGCCCAGGAATTGCTGAAGGGGGTGCGATCGGGCCATGGGGAGGGCTGGCGGAGCATTGGCTGGCCGGTGATCAAGCTGGCCAGCAAACAGGGAGACTGACAGATCGGAGCCAGTGCGCATGCACAGAGTTTCAGAACCGTCAGACAGCAGAATGTATAGGCCCCGCCCCCTGAGTTTTTAATGAGATTCACGACTGGGACCTCTGCAGTGTTCAGAGGGTGGGGATTTGGATGTGAAGCTGAACTGACAAAACAGTCGGGATCTAGAACAGTTTTTCCGCCAATTCAGCACTTCTGGGAGAATTGTTCCTACAATCTCAGAATACTGGCTAGGCCACTTAAGACTGAGATAAGGATAAACTTCTTCACTCAGAGTGAGGTGAACTTATGGAATTCTCTACCGTTGAAGGCTGTGGAGGACAAGTCACTGAATATAGTTAAGAAGGAAATAGATTTCTAGACTCTAAAGGCAACAAAGTGTATGGGGAGAGTGTGTCGTTGAGTTTGAAAATCAGCCATAGAACCACAAAAATGATACAGCACAGAAGGAGCCATTCAACCCATCTGGTCCATGCCAGCCCAAAGACACCCAGGTGCCCTTTCTAACTCTATCTCCCTGCACATGGCCCATAGCCTTGCATAGCACTTAAGCTGCAGATCCCAATACTTTTTAAATGTGTTTCGGGCTCTGCCTCCACCACCAATTCAGGTAGCGAATTCCAAATACCCATCACCCTCTGTATAAAAAGGTTTTTCCATATATCCCCTCTAATCCTTTTGCTACCTTGATTGAATCTATGACCTCTGATGTTTGAACTCTCTGCCAAGGGACACACGTTCCTCCTCTGCTCTCTCAAATTATTTTGAACGGCAGAGCAGGCCCAAAGGGTCAAAGACCTCCTCCTGTTTTTTATGGCTGGAATTCTCTGGCTGTTCACGCCAGCAGGATTCTCCAGTCCTGCTGCAGTGAATGGAGATCAGGCTGAGCACCAAATTCTCTGTCCTCGCTCGCAACAGTGGGGGGATGTGATCAGCTGGAGAACTCCGGCCAGTGTTTTTATGAATGGATGCAATTTTACAACCTCACTGCCCCCAGTGATCAACGTGGCGAGCTGGATAAAAAGCGTGCGATGCTAAAAATCCGATTTGCACCAAACACAGAATGGTTTGCTATCTTCTCGTCTGGCAATGTCGCCGTAGTGCCCACCAGACACCCCAGCAGCAGATATCAGGCACCGCCGGTGTGCCATGGGCAATTCCATGGTAGGGGTGGAGCTTGGGAGAGGGCAATGACAAGTGGGGAGCCTATGAAGAGGGGCTATGCAGGGATTCATGAAGGGGGGTTCGTGAAGGGGGTCATGATGGGGGGGAAAGGCAAGTCAGGGGTCATGATGGGGCAGACATTTCAGGGGTCATGATGGGGGTGCATGTTAGGTGTCAGCCAGGGGACCTATCGGGAGGGACCTGGTGCCCCAATGTGGGTGCCCGTGTCGGGGTGGGGGGAGAGCATGCCACTGAAGTAGTGGGGTTTCCAAGTCTGTGGGAGTCAGAGGGGGTCTCCCAGTGCACCATGAGTTCAGGGCACCTGTGTGAAATGGCCCTAGGTGCATTGTTCATTCAGTGAGCTGATGGCTTCATTTTGAACTGTAACAGTGTTGCGATTTTCAGTCTACTTTAGCCAATTTTGTCTTCCCACCTTTGTAATTTCCTATATTTAAGTTTAAGGCAACAATTTCAGATCCATGCTCTTCACCTTCAATCTGAACATGAAATTCTGTCTATTGTGACCCCACTTCCCTAAAGGCTCCTTTATTATGAGATTACTCATCAATGCTGTATCATCACATCTTAACTAGTCTAAAATAAGATGCTCACTGATCAGTTTTATAACATATTGTTACAAACAAAAAAACACAAGTTACGTGCAGGAGGACACCACTTGACTTGTTGAGCCTGCTGCACATTCAGTAAGATCATGGTTTATCTGATGTTAACCTCAACTTCATGATCCTGCATACCTCTGATAACCTTTCACCCACTTGCTTATCATGAATCTAGCTACATCTGCCTTAAAGACATGTAAGGGCTCTGCTTCCACTGCCTTTTGAGAAAGAGGGTTTCAGGGACTCATGACTCTGAGAGAAAAGCAAATCCCTCATCCCTGTCGTAAACTTGAACTGAATTTATGAACTCATCCTTGATGATGACTTTGCCAATTTGATTTATCCAATCTCAATGAAGATTAACATTTCCCACGATTATTGCAGTACCTTTCTTACAAGTCTCCATTATTTCTTGATTTATACCCTGTCCTACAGTATAGCCATTTTTAGGGGCTCTTATGAACAATGTCTTCTTTCCCTTGCTGTTTCCTATCTCCACTAAAACTGATTCCTCACCTGATTTTATGATCCAAGATTATTTCACATCACTGTTCCTGATTTCATTCTTTACTAAAAGAGCTTCCGCAACCCCTTTCTCTCTCTTCTTATTCTTTCAAAATGTCAAAAACTTTTGCATATTCATTTCATTCACCATTCACAAACACTGTAAAATAAACTGCAAGTTATGGTTCAAATTCCATGCTAAATGCAAATGTTGACTAAAATTTTGAAACAGATCACTCCTTAAAGCACTTTGAATTTCCTCATTCACCAAGATGCTGAGTGGTGTCCTGTAGAAGTTGTTCTCCGTCAAATAAGCCTCTGTGCTATTTACCCATTTTGAATGTACATCGGCTGGCTGACCTGCTAATCAGGATGGCACAGTGGTTAGCACTGCTGCCTCACTGCGCCAGGGACCCAGGTTTGATTCTTGGCTTGGTTCACTATCTGTGCAGAGTCTGCATGCTCTCCCCGTCTCTGCTGGGTTTCCTCCAGCTTCTCCAGTTTCCTCGCACCGTCCAAAGGATGTGCTGGTTAGGCGCATTGACCATGTAAATCCTCCTTCAGCACCAGAACAGCGCTGGAGTGTGGCGATGAGGGGATTTTCACAATAAATTCATTGCAGTGTTAATGTGAGCCTACTTGTGACACTCATAAATAAATAACACCATTCATTTTTCACCCCCACTTCAGCTGTATTTCACTCTCAGTGATTCTAAATACTGGGGACCTTCTGCCTCTCAAGGCTGGACAGTTTAATTTGTTTTCAGGCAATTGAACATTCTTTTTAAAAGAAACCAAATGTAGAATTAAAATTGTCCAAACATCAGGGACACTTAAACCAATAATTTCAGTGGAGATGCTAATCAGTTTAAAATTAATGTACAAAAGTGTCTTAAAATATCAGAGGATGCTCTAAGTGCTAGGGCATTGATATCGATGACAATAATTTCTAGGATTTAAGCACAGCCATGTTCACTTTGTTATTGTGTTTTTACCCTATCAGGGTCAAGAATGTGGAATAATTTGGACTAGATGCAGCCACACCAAGGATACTGAATTTCACCTGCTTGTGCTCCACTGGGTTGACTTTACCATACATTGTGAGGCCAGCTTATTTAAACCCATTTTTACTGCTTCTAACTGGAAGCATGCGAGGGTCAGGAGTCAGGTTGTCCAATGCCAGTGACTCGTTAAGGTTTTTGCTTGCCCTCAAAATGGAAGGCTACAGCAAACAAGGCACAGATGCAAAGCAGCACTGCATCCAAAAGCTTCACTCAAGGTGTTTCTGCAGGAATCTTCCCTCGAAGAGAGGATCCTTGCAGAATTGAGGGGCCACTTCCAATCAAGCATACTTAGTCTAGACTCATTGGAGCTGACATGGAAAGTCAATCCTGTCATACCTGAGGTTTGAATGTTTGCTCAGAGAAGATAAAGCAAAGGTTCCCTAATCTGCACATGGTAAGTTTATACACACTTTATTCAAAGTAAAAAGGGTAATGAGTGCCAAAGGTCAGTTTACCAACCTTAATTTCCTTTTCTCTAGCTATCCTTTGTTACTTTGACTCTTGCTGACATAATTGGAGCACCTCATTACCTGCATCAGTTGACTCATTTCTCTTCTGCCCACCTCAAGGTTAGCCACATTTTCCAAGTTGTTTTTAATATGGTGACAGACACAGGGTCAAACATAATCCAGAAACTGACATGTTTTCCTTTAATTTTTTTTAAAGTTAGAATGCTGAACAAATATTTCAAGCAGCGAGGATCATGCTTTCCTCTACATCTGGACAGTTTGTTCCATTGGTTCCACAATTAACAATAACACTTGCCCCAATCATTGTAAAAATATTTCTATATTTAGCAGGTCTATTAAGTTAATAATACAGGGTGGCACAGTAGTTAGCACTGCTGCCTCACAGTGCCAGGGATCTGGATTCAGTTCCTAACTTGGGTCACTGTCTGTGCAGAATTTACACGTTTTCCCAGTGTCTGTGTGGGTTTCCTCCTGGTGCTGCGGTTTCCTCACACAGTCCAAAAGATTTGCTGGATCGGTGCATTGGCCATGCTAAATTCTCCCTCAGTGTACCTAAACAGGCATTGGAATGTGGTGATTCGGGGATTTTCACATTGCAGTGTGAATGCAAGCCTATTAGTGACGCTAATTTAAAAAAGTATTCTGAAATAAATACTGAAAATGTTAAGAAGCATACAGCAGGCGGTTTGAAGAAGAAATGTTGGCTAAAATAACCATGATCTTCTTCATATAATAGCAGATAATTTTTACAGGCCATTTAAGAGAGTTGACTACATCTTGGGTCAATCTCCATAGAGTATCCCGCCTTGGTGTTGGTGCAGGGAATGTCAATTTTGAGTTTGTGCTCAGATCTGTAGACGAGGACTACAACCCACATCTTCTGACTTAAAGGCACATTTGCTACTCACTGAGACAGAGTTGGAACCCTGTACTATTACTGGTCCAGAGTGCTGGAAAAAACTTGTACTTTTTGATTTAGAGAAGAGGCATCCAAGCTAATCTAGTGGATGTTTAAAGCACGGAAAAGCTATAGGTTTGGAATATTCCTTCGAGTTAAATTGTATCAATCTTAGGATTCATATGTCAGCAACGTTTGCAGGAAGAGTAACATAATTAGTGAACTTTACAATATTTTTAGCTGAATAAATTAGTAGGTGTTAAATGAATGACCATCTTTGCCTGAAACTATCTTGTGATTTATGATGTTGTGATCCTTTGAACAATTGAGATTTTTAGTCATTTGTTTTGCCAATGAATTGCTGCCAGGTTAATTGCAACCTATGGCTGAAAAAGAATCTAATAACGTACTCAAAACATTTAAAAAAAAACTAATCATTGGAGTATTTCTGAGATTTGGAGTTGTTGAAAGCACAGCTCAGGAAATCACAAATGTGCTGCTGAAAATTTTTTCCCATTAATTTAAGAGCGATTGATGAGGAAATGCTGATGTAAGTGGTGATGATTTTGGCAACATCACAGAAGTGGGTATCAGGCTCTGGTAAGGATGAAGTACGTGGTAGGATATTGGTGGGTTGCAGGAATTGAAGAGGAGTCCTGGGCTGTGGGGACTGTTGGAGGAGCTGATGAATGTGGCAGTAGTGGAAGGTTGGATGTGGCTGTGATGGTGATGACAGAGAATGGAAACATGTGGGGCTGGGGATGTTATTTAGTGTTGTAAGCATGATCGATGGCAACAGTGGGATTGGGTTATGAGATATCATTGCTGGAAGAGTGACAGCAATAGGCTTCTCATAAGAGGTTGGCCAGAGATAGTGGATGAAATGGCAGGAAACAGTGAGGCTTTTAAGAGAGAACAATAGCTGGATATAAAGGTTAAAACACTTGGAGGTAGTAGGGTGAGATGGGTGAGGAAGTGGTGAACGAGACTGTTCTTTATATTCTCCAAAATCTATTGTGCAAGCCGTGAACTAGGCAAATTTACATTATTTAAAATACATTATGCTAATTATATAGTTTAAATAGTGGTAATTTCCTTAACAATGAACTCACTGGACAAACCACAATTATCTAAAGCACATAAAATATTCATTGTAAATAATATAAATTTCCATGCTGAGAAAATCCTGTTTTATTTTCTTCTCCCTTCTTCAGTGAAAAGCTGCAGCGAGGTACATTACTGATTTAAAGTTCCTTATGCACTTCCAGCACACTTAAAATTCAACAGAAAGAAAGGCTCAGAATTAACTATGCAATAGTGCCATCTACCTTGGAGCTTAGAGGACTCAATCAGATTCCCTTGGTAACATGGTGCAGTATTTATGTAATGTTACTGGATGAATATTCCAGAGGCATAGACTAATAATGCCCGGAATATGGATTGAGCTTTTGGACCTCAGTCCCTGGTGAAACAATGGAACCATTAGCAGGTCAGGAATCCATTGGACCTTTCAGTAGGCTTTGCCACAGCTCTTTAACTGAGCTATGGCATTAGCATCCTGCTTCTGGCTTCCCCAGGCAAATTTGCAGAAGGCAGGATGTATTGATTCTGTCAAATTTCTAATTTAAGGCACTTAAGAACATTAGAACTAGGAGCAGGAGTAGGCCCTATGGCTCTTCGAGCCTGCTCTGCTATTCAATATAGTCATGGCTGATCTGTGGCTTCAACTCCACTGGCACGCTTCTTCAGTGAAAAGCTGCAGTGTAGTTCATTCCTGGAATGCCACTAGCATGCTTGCTATATTCCTCGATTCATCAGGAGGTGAAAAATCTATCTCAGCCTTAAATATATTCAATATTGAAGCATCCCCAGACCTCTGGGGTAAAGAATTCCAAAAATTCATAACCCTTTGAGTGAAGAAATGTCCCCTCAGCGCAGTCTCAAATATTCAGCCTCTTATCCATATCCTTACATCCCATATTCTGGATTCCTCATCCAGGGAAAACAGCCTCTCAGTGTTCACCCTGCATATCCCCTTGAGATTCTTACATATTTCAATACCATCATCGCGTATTCTTCAAATCTCCACAGTATAGTCCCAATTTATTTAATCCTTCCTCATAGGGCAACTTTTTCATCCCAGGGAACAATCTAGTCAATCTTTCCTGCATCTCCTCCAGTGCAACTATATCCTTCCTTAAATATGGAGACCAAGGGGGCGATTCTCGTAAAGGTGCTGAATTGGCGGGAACCTGTTCTGGATCGCCACAGTTCTGACAGTTTAGCTTCTCACCTGAATCTCCTGCAGAGGTTCTAGTCATGAATATCATTAAATCTTGGGGGCGTTGGGGGGTGTGTGGTGGAGGGGCAACCTGGGATCACTGGCCAACCTGGGACCCCTGCAGGGGTACCCCTCCAGACCTCCCGCACCCAATCGTGGCCGCTATAACAATTCCCAGGCCAGCCCTGAGCCCCCGACCCTGCCATCCCAGAACGCCCTGATGCCTAGGCCCTGCTTCCCACCAGTGGCGATCCCCCCATCCCCATCATCTTGGCACACTCCACCCCTGCTGAACCCCCTCACGACTTCTGATGTTGGCCATCCCTCGATGCAACATAATCAGGTTCATGCCCACAATGGGTGTGATCCTGATTTAAATACATCTCCACATATTAGCATATTATTAAAGATCCCACTCACCATATATTGAGCCCAAGGCATATTTTCAAACTGTAGTTCTGTATTGAAGATTGGCAGCAAGGAAGTACTAGACAGGTGGTGTGCCAAAGAGTTAGCAATCACCTATTAAGCTCTGGCTGAGAAGAGGTGCAATGAATAGTTGTCTCACACCTGACCATGGCTGTAACTCTTCAGTTTCACTGGCCAGAGGCTTTCCAGTCTCACCCCCACCATGTGATCACCTGAGTGATCCTGGTGAATTTCCAGACAGCCCAGGAAATAGATCCGCAGAATTGTTGCAGTTAAAACAGCAGTTAATAGTTTATTGTAACATTTTAACATCTTACCCAACAGCTGCACTAGGTGCCCGTTCACCTTCAAACTTGAAAGAGTGAAGTCGGCTCCCAACTCGAGAGGATCTGACTCTCAGCATACACTTAATATCACTTCTGTTTACCTGGGACAATGCACCCCTTTAAGTTTGTAATCCCATTATGGTAGTGTGAGAATGTAAATTCAAATACTCATTTTGTACTACAGGACTCGAATATTGCTGAAAACAGAGACGTGCTGTCGAAATTTTCTGTCCTGCACTCGTCAGGATAATTCATATAGACTTACAAACAGGAAAGGGAACAACAATTACACTGGTCAACTACTGTTCATCTTGTGTCCCCCTTTCCTCTATAAAATCTTTGAATATGTTGTTGCACCCCAATCCCAAACCCATTTTTCTCAGAACTCCCATTAGATTCCCACCCCTGTTAAGGTATTGAAATATCTCTTACGAAAGTCACAGATGACATCCTGTAAGACTGTAAATAAGGTAAACTATCCCTTGTCTTCATTCTCAACCTGCCAGCGGCCCTTGATGCAGTTAACTATGAAATTCTGCTCCAATACCTCTCCACCATCATCTGGCTGGATGGACTACACTCCGATTCCGTTTTCATTTCTCCAATCCCAGCCAGAAGATTACCTACATTACTTCTTCCTGCCCCTACACCATTACCTTTAGTGTCCCCCAAGGATTTATCTTTGATTTTCTCCTATTCCTCACCCACAGGCTGCCCTTTACAATGGGTACTCTGGAAATGATGCCCAAAATTTTACATGCAAGGTGTGGGTGTGCATGTGAAATCACAAAAGATGTTCAGCATGTCTGATGGACAAAAAACTTCAGGCTGCGTTCACTGTCGTAATGTTGGAAGTGTGGTTAAAAAACTTGCAAACAATAATATCCCACAATCAGCAACCTGATGATAACCAGATAATGGAAGAATAAATATTAAGCAGTAGAAATAATAACCACATTTCTCATGTGGTGTACATTGTTCTTCCCTTTCCTATTGGTTTATCTTGCAAGCTGTCCTGACAAATGCAAGGTGGAACCTTTCTCTTTTTCCAGCAATTCTCAAATTTAAATTCAATTTTAAAAATCTGGAACTGAACAGCTGGTATTGGATACAATTTTAATTATCTGAGATTTTCACAAGGAGACAAATAGAATATTTATGATTTAAACAATAGCTGTATGAACAAAGTATTTCAGACAACGCATGTGGATTGGAGGGTTAGCATCTTCTCAGACCCTCCTGTGTGTGCAATTCCAATTGCAAAACAAGGTTATGTAATATGCAGCAAAGATATTAGACATTTTCTTACAGATTACTTGAAGGAAACCTAACCAAGTGCTGGATTATTGCTCTGGAATTCCAGTGGTCTGCTTGATAAGGTTTCTATTTGATAAATGGGCCTAATTGTATTGGAGTTCTGCTGCTGTGTGTGGTTTCCTGCGTGGTATCAAAAGCCAGGTGTACATTTATTTTTCAGCAGTCAGTTCTTAAGTAACTGTGCAGGATTAAAGAGCAGACAATGGATGATTGATGCCATATCAATGCATAAGATCAACTTCCGGGAAAGTTGGCACAGACATGAGTGACGCACCGCAGCTCATCACACATCCGTTGAACATTTATAGAATGTTCAAGGTAGTTGTCTTGCGTGAAGAAGCCTGTGGGACAACGTGCATGCAGTCAATAATATCCATGACATGGGAAATTCTGCAGTCTCAGGAATTGCCAGAGTCCTAATTTACTGTTTCCGAATGTCCATTGAGAAAGTGATGGAATTGTTTGCTTTACAAAACAAGGCATTAATCACTGGTTCAATACAAGCATGCACTGCAAATTGACTGGTGTTGCTGATACCTCCTGTGGCAGCCTGGAAGGGACCAAAAGCAAATTGTTTAGTGGTGTGTTGGTTGTAGTCGTTCAGTACCGGTCTTCCAAGGACATGATATATCTCTGCCACTGCGTCCCAAAAAATAGTTAAGTCTCTGCTTGTTCCTTGGTGAATGGCAGGTTCATTTTCCTGTGCCTTTATACGTTATTGCAGGAGAGTAGGATTAACAATTGGGGGATTTCAGGAGCACCATTTTTCTGACTCTTTGTCTGCAGCTCTGTTTCCTCCTCCAATAGCAGAAATTCCAAGACATGCCTTGTGGTCATTGTCCCAGGGAAGCAGTCTGCGAACAGAGTGGTGGATTGCCCTGGCAAGCGCAGGCTTCAGACCTCAAACTCAACTCGGGAGCTGATTACAGCTTCGAGGCTGGAAGCCTCTGTATAGCTTTAACCTGTAAATAAACGAGTTGTGTTTTCTCTAAATTGATGAACAAACATCTGGAAGGGACCAAAAGTAATTTGTTCACTGACCTGTTGGCTGTAGTCTCATTTGTTGAGAGCAGGAGCTAAGATTTTAGGAACAGAAAACTCAAGTAATTGTGCCGAGCCCCAACTGCATCACGTGACTCCAAGTTACCTCGATTTTCAAGACCCTGGCCTGTTTCATACAGGACTTCTGCACATCAGGAAATCTCTTCCCTCCATCCACGATTATTGGATCATTCCAGATAACTAATTCTGAATGACAATATCCTACAATTTTCAGTAATCACAAATTATTTTACGTTTGAACTGAATTTCTCCCTCAGCCATGCAAGAGCCTTTCCACATCAATTAATAATCAAGGTAAACTCTGCCTTGATAAACAATAAAATGTGTCTGCTTTAGATTTTTTTCAAATAAATTTGACAAATAACTAAGTTCTTTTGGAAAAGAACCATCACATCAGTTGGACTGAATAAAGTTATTATAGTTTCTTGGTCACCATTACTGAAACAAGCTTATGGTTCAAATACTCATCATAAATGTTTTCTTAAGTGGAATATAATGGTCTCTATTGATTCACTAAACAAAGTTATTGTGTATGCATTACAAATTTCATTGAATTACGAAGAAATTACATAATGGAAAAAGGTTAACATAAACAGTCAGGAAACTGATACATTTACAGTAAGTAAGTATAAAATGATGGTTAAAAATAAATGAACAAAAAAACAAAATTACTTGCATAAAATGCATGAAGCATCAGGAATAATATGAGCAACTGGAGGTAATAATTTGTTTTGTGAATCCAGATGTATCAGAGATGTCTTCATAAAGAATAGGACTAATAGTTAAATATTGCACATTCAAAGCAAGCACAAAGCTTTATTCCTCAAGGGATTGAATTGAAAAGAAAAGAAGTTACGCTAAACCTGTTTTGAGCCTTGGTTAGACTGCACTTATAGTGTTGTGTGTAGTTTTGGGCGTCATATTATAAAAAGGATATAGAGACAGTGGAAAGGGTGCAGAGGAGATTTACACGGATCATATCAGTGATGCAGGGGTATACATGCAGGAAAGGATTGACAAGTTGTGTCTCTTCTCACTTGAAGTAAGAAGGCTGAGAAGTGAATTAATAGAGATCTTTAAAATTATGAAAGGTTTTGGGAGTGTGGATGCATTCCTTCATATGGGGAACAGCATAGTCAAAAGCCATAATGTGAAACAAACACCAAGAAATCCAGCAGGGAATCCAGAAGATAATGATTTTCCCAGAGTGATCAGAACATGCTATCAATGGGTGAAATGAATAGTATTAAAGGGCAACTAGAGAAGCATGTGAGGGAGAAGGGAAATAGATCGAGATGAGAAAAGTTGGGATGGGGCTCAAATGGAACTTAAACACTAGAATGAATTGGTTGGTATTGCTATGAGTGACCACCACACAGTGCTTGTGGATGGAATCCCAACTATACTGAAGATAGCCTCCAACGTGTTGTCTAGCAACTCAAAACTGGGCATCCATGAGGTGCAGTGGGCCATCAGCAGCAGCAGAATCCCTACAATGCAGAAGAAGGCCATTTGGCTCATCAAGACTACACTGACCACAATCCCAGCCAGTCTCTAAGCCAGGAATCGAACCCACGTCTCTGGCGCTGTGAAGCAGCAGTGCTAACCACTGTGCTACCGTGCCACCCTCTTTGGGCTGTGGGAGGAAATTGGAGCACTCAGAGGAAACCCATGCAGGCATGAGGAGGATTGTATACAACCACAATCTGGAATCTTTTATGACCTGCCCCAGGTGAAGTTCTTCAAAAATTGTCGATCCGAGTGAGACCGCTCGATTTATCACCCTCAAATTGTAAAAACGCGGGTGAGGAGGAATGACTGGCTCCATGCCTTGTCTCAACCCATCTTCTCCTGGCAACAATAAGGTTTAACCTAGCAAGGTTCCCTTTCCCTTGGATACCTTTTCCAGACCCAACAGTTATAATTTAACCAGGTTTTCTTGAGCTAAGTTCGAGTGAGGTTACAAATGAAAGGAGAAATGTTAAAATGCATGCATCTACATTCATATGGATTAGAAATAAGAATTGAGTCCAATTTTTTCCAGGTTGAAGGGTCAATTACTCGGGAGCATAGGTTGAAAGTGAGAGGAGGAAAGTTTAAAAGAGATGTAAGGGGCAAATTTTTCACACAGAGGGTGATGAATGCCTAGAACGCGCTTCCGGAGGAGGTGGTGGAAGCAGATTCTATAACAATGTTCAAGAGGCATCTGGGTAGATACATGAGTAGGCAGGGAATAGAGGCAAGAGAATATTAGAATAGAAAGGCATCTGTGTCAGTGCAGACTTGGTGGGCTGAAGGGCCTGTTTCTGTGTCGTACTATTCTTCGTAAATAAATGTTATATGGAACTATATGGAACAATCCTTGAGTGCATGAAGTAGATGATGAAGAACGCGGCTATTAAGAATTAATTGCAGTATGGTTAACTTCTGCAGGCTAGTAGCTGATTCTTCGATTCAGGTGTTCTGTGGTTCATTAGATATATTTCAGTTCTTTTTCCAGTTATGATCCTTTTGTTTTGCTGGCTGGTTGACTTCCACAGTCAAACAGTTTTTGAAATTCCAGCAAATGATGGTTATTTTCTTTACATCGGGGTACTGCTTCTGATACTTTACCACACACCTTCAGCGTGGAAAACCTCCAGCTGCTTTTCCACACAGTATACATACAGACTGACAGACAGACACAGGCTGACTCTAGGCAGCTCTCTCACTAGCTTTTAAACTCCCTTTTTGTATATTTCAAAGGGAAACAAGAATACATGAGCCAGTCCAGGCAATTACACCCAGGGTGGAATTTTCCCTGTCCCACCTGCCATGGAAATGGTAACAGACAGGACAGGACTATACAGAGGTTCATTGACCTTGGGCAGGATTTTCCAGTCTTGGGGTGAGACCAGTCAGAAAATCCCACCTCCAGTGACTTTGAGATTGGATGGAAATTATGTTCCTTTGTCTTTACTGGAGATGGTAATCAGTCTTTGGATGTTTTTAGAAGTACCATGTCTGGAAACAAGAAGGGGTTCCATTGTCCCTTAGAGAAACACCCTGCTGTCATTCCTGTCGGTGGCTAACTGTACATTCTCAGCCACCTTCCGGGTCTGTGTCCACTTTAAAATATAAAACTCAATTCTTTTTTAAAGTCCAATATTTTCCTATATAATTCCATATGTTTTTCTCCATCATATTAACAAAATCCATGACCTGGCATAACCCCCACTCTGTCATTACCATAAAGCTGGGGTTCAATCCTCGTTCAACAAAGAATGTGGGATGCTATGCCAGGAGCAACACCAGACATACCTAAAAATAAGGTGCCAGCCTCGTGAAGCAGCAATGTATGATGACAATGGAAGCAACATGTGAAAGACAGAGCTTAGGCATTCCAAAACCAGACCTAAACTCTGCAATCCAGCCATATCCAGTTATGAACAGTGATGGACAATTAAACAACTCACTGCAGGTCCACAAATATCCCCATCCCCAATGATGGGGGATCCCCGCACATTAGTACAAAAGACAAGGTATTCACAACAAGCTTCAGCCAGAAGTGTTGAGTGGATGATCCACCTTGACCACCTTCTGAGGATTCCAACATCATAGACTCTCGTCTTAAGCCAACTTGATTCACTCCGCATAAGAGTAAGAAATGGCTGAAAGCATTGGATAGTGTAAAGACCATTAGCCCCGATAACACTCCAGCAGTAATACTGAAGACGTGTGCTCCAAAACCAGCTGCACTCCTAATCAAGTTCTTAGACAGACAGTAGGTATACTCTGGTACCTGTTTAACTCTAGTTTAATAGTATTACACCTATACCAATTAGAATTGAAACATATTTCTTAAACATGATCCTAACCTCTTCCTCAAGAGTCTGTGACACATGACTGAGTGTTGTTAGTGGTACATCATCATCTAAGTCATACATTGGCCTATCCCGTCTGTTAACCCTTTATACTACAATCAGGGATGCTTTTCTTGGATGTTAACAGGTTACCCTCTGATTTGATCAAAGTTTTCAAGTTATTAAGGGGAACAGATAGAGATAATCTATATTTGCTGACTGCAGATTCCAGTACTGGGGCAGCGGGCTCTCAAATTCCAGCTCGGCCAATCATAAATAGAATTCAGAAACACTTTTACGCACAAAAGAATAGTATAAGTTTGGAGCTGTTCTGCAAATAGCAATTGTTAATTTTAAATCTGCGATGAACCGGTTTTTGTTAGTAAAAAGTATTACATGATATGAATCCAAGGGCTGTATGTAGAGTAGATCGCAGATCAACCATGATCTCATTGAGTGGCAGGAAAGGCTTGAGGGGTAAATGTTCACCCCTGATCCAGTGGGGTTTTTTCTGACAGACCTGGAGCTTTATGTACATCATCTTCTAAAGGTGGCAGGGCAAGTTGAAGAGTCTGCTAAGATATCTGCCTGGAACATTGGGTTTATAGACAGAGACATTGGACAGGATCCTTTTCCTGAATGTTGCTTCCAAACTGTGCTCTGTTTGACTGCTGCCTGCAACCAAGAAGCAGACCAGAAGTCTGCAGCAAGAATGGGGGAAGGAAAATCTCAGGTGGCCCCATTGCTGTATGATGGCCCACTGCCGATTCTCCTCCAGGCCATACGGATAAGACAGCAGATTCTCTTCACAAGGGATAGGAAGAAGAGACAGGCTTACTTGAGCAAATAAGCTTGGAGGGAGATTGCAGAGGAGGTCAGCAAACATTCAGTTACTCAGAGTATCTCGACAAGACACCTGTTATGTTAACAACCTCCTTTGATCCACCAAGGTGAGTACGTGATCCCTCCTTATACTTTGGTGTTGCAGGTGGCAATGTAAGAAGGTGCATTTAAAAAACTGCACAGTTAGTGGCAAAGGGGTAAGGCAGTAGTATATCCTGTCAGAGGCATGGCAACAGTGTCTGCCTGTCATTTCTGAACTCCACAAGACCACTTGGGAATGGTTGTTTTCAGGAGGCATTCATATAACCCATCATAGGCCACTGGGTTGCTCACTGCAAAGGTATTGTGCTTGTCTCCTTGGCGAAACCAATAGTCTTCCTTCTTGTGCTTGCCAGAGAAATGGGCAGACAACAATAATGTAAGAGTTAAGGTTGATGGAGGGATCTCCAGATCCTGACCCCCCTGCCCCTTCCCCCCCCCCATTACAGGAGACCTGGGAAGTGGTAACTCCAATTGCACATGAGGATAGGATTTTCCCTGTGCCATTCCAATGAAATTAAAGTGATGGAATGATTTAATCATTAACTGTGGTGGTGTATCTCCAGCCTTGCAACACTCTGTGTTAGAAAGTTTCACCTGCTTCCTACTGTATTGCTGGAATTTTACTAGCCCACCCACCATAGCAATTGAAGCAAGTGACGGGTGGAGAATGGGCAGGATAGTTGACCTGGGGCGGGACTTTACGGTTTTGGGACTAGTGAGACTGTAAAATCCCATGCTTTCTATTTCATTTAATGTTCGATCCTTACTTTGTGATCCTTAACATAATATGACACTTTCTATATCATCAGATACCATTATTCTTAAAAGATCAAACATCACGTTGTCTGATCAAATACCAGGGTTTCAGAAGAACTACAGTTCTGTTGCAATCTCCAGTTTTTAGTTATTGGATGCTGAAATCGGCAATTTGGGAACATCTCTGTGGTTGCTTTCCCAAGTCAGTACCACAACTTTATTATTAAATGTTGCTTCTTAAATAAATATTCATTCGTAGAATCTTTACAGTGCAGAATGAGGCCATTTGGCCCATCATGTCTGCACCGACCACAATCCCACCCAGGCCCTATCCCATAACTGCATATAATTACCCTGCAAATCCCCCTGACATTAAGAGTCAATCCACTTAACCTGCACATCTTTGGACTGTGGGAGGAAACCAGAGCACCTGGAGGAAACCCACACAGACATGGGGAGAACATGAAAACTCCACACAGACAGTAACCTGAGGCCAAAATTGGACCTGGGTGCCATTATGCTGCCCATACAGGAAATTCAATTAAATAAACTCAATTGATTGCCCCACACATGAAAGTATTATATAGTATCTGCAGAGATATAAAATGCGCAGAAATTAACTATTAATTCCGTTTGAGATCTTCCACTCTGATATTCAGTAGGTTTCATCTTGTCAAGGTTCATGCACACTAAACCCCTGATAATTACTTCAGTGAAAACATCTGCAATTCAAACCAATGAACCTATCTGAAAAGGAATCAAAGACAAATTTGTACAACAAGACTAAGGAAACATACTCATGGATTTCTTGACATGCAAACCTGATGTGACCTCTAATTAAATGAAACAAGCAATTGATACATTACATCACCTTCTGCTTCTCTGCTCCTATTGCACCAGGGACCTTCCTGTCCTCTTTCAGCTGCATACTTACTCTTTTTTATTTTGTAAAGTCACGTAGAAGACTAAAGTGGACACCTTTATTAGGCTATAGAAGAGAACCAAACTGGGCTGTCCAAGCAGCAAACTCATTGTTTCAGTATCCCACTAGTGGATTGTACAATAATTCTTGTTCAGGCATAGGTTACACTACACTTACACCTGCCACTGTATGGTGATTTCTACAATGCTTGAAGAAAATAACACTGGTCTCCTAGTAAACATCGACTCAGCATTCAAATAACATGGATAGTTTGTGCCACTGTAAGGTGAAGGCATTAGCATGAAAGCCTACTGAATAACAGGCAGGCCAGCAGCTTGGTATGGCTCCTGCTCTGACCAAGACCATGGAAAACTATAAAGGGTTGTGAATATAGTCCAGACCATTGGGCAAACTAGCCTCCCATCCATTGACTCCATTTACACTTTCCACTGCTTCAGGAAAGTAGCCAACATAATCAAGAACCCCCACACCTGGACATACTTTCTTCCACCTTCTTCCATTAGGAAAGAGATACAAAAGTCTGAAAACACATACCAATCAACACAAGAACAGCTTCTTCCCTACTGCCATCAGACTTTTGAATGTTCCTATCATATATTAAGCTGATCATTCTCTTCACCCTACTTCTAACTGCAACATTACATTCTGCACCTTCTCCTTTCTTTCACCCCTATGTACTCTATGAATGGTATGTTTTGATTGTATAGTGTAGAAGAAACAATACCTTTCACTGTGTCCCAGTACATGTGACAATAATAAATCAAATCAAATAAATCAACAACTATTAGGGCACTGGGAGTCAGTGAGTTGCATGGTGGCACTGCTGCCTCACAGTGTCAGGGACCCCTGTTTGATTCCTGGTTTGAATCGCTGTCTGTGTGGAGTCTGCACGTTCTCCCCGTGTCTGCGTGGGTTTCCTCCAATGCTCCGGTTTCTTTCCACAGTCCAAAGATGTGCAGGTTAAATGGATTGACCGAGCTAGTGTTAGGGGTTCTAGCAAGGTAAATACATGGGGATAGGGCCTGGATGGGGTTATGTTCGGGGCAGACTTGATGTGTCGAATGGCCTCCTTCTGCATAGTAGGATTTTATGATTCTATGATCTTGCTCTTTTCATTTGCTTCCCAAATGCATGAATGTGTGCCAAAGGTCTGTATAATGAAGGGAGAAAGGATCTAGTGGGCATCAGTCATGGGTAAAAAAGGAAAAAGTTAGTAAGACTAAGCACAATCATGGAAGAACATTATGAGGAGATTTCAGAATGAAAAGCGAAATATGGCAACACAGAGGGAACTGGGTAGAATGTTGCAGAGGGCAGATTGCCTGAACTAATGGTTGCAAATGCTAGTGTAGAAGAGAGCGATTGGTGAAGAGGGATCAGTGAGTGTATGCAGAGACTTAAGGCAGGAGACGGCTGAAGTGCTACGAGATCAGTGGGCAGCAGTGAGGCCATCGAAATATTTGAAAACAGTGGTGAGTGTTTTAAAATAAATCTACTGGGACACTGGGAGCCAGTGGAGATCGGAGGTGATAAATCTGATGCGAGTGCTGTGCTTTGAGTAGGTGCGGATGCCATCTCAAGGTTTTAAGTGAGCTGAATCTTGTTCTAGGTTGATACAGACAAAAGAGATTAAAAAGAGAGAAGAAGGCAACATGCCAGTAATGATGGCTTGGAATAGGAGTTTGGTAATGGTAGAGGGCAGATGGATCAGGGCCAGAGAATAATGCTGAAGAAATTTTTGGTAATAAAGCAGAATGTGGGCGAAATTGAAACTTGAGATTGAACAGGCTATTCAGCTGAATCATCTTTTGACTTGGATTGATATGACACAAGGGGTAAGTGATATAATTGATATTAAAGCCACAAAAGTTTTCAAAAGGCCTCAATCTCATCATTATCCAGTTAAAGGAATTTTTAAGCAATCCATTAATTTACTGCACTCTTTCGATGGTCAGACACCGCCTGAACATTTATTAAATTAAAGCTCGTTTATGTAAGCTATTGACTTGACATGAGAAGCTCTTGATACTAAATCGGTGTTACCTGCAATGCCTTACAGTCTGAGCAAACTTGCCACCAGGTAAAAGTTTGGTGGTCTGTTCAATTCTGAGGAAGGTGCTGAAGATATTGGTCCTTACAAACATTGTACCTGTCACTTGCACGAGACAACTACAGTTTTCAGGCCGACTGATTCCACAGCTTTCTCCTGTTGTGGCGTGGACAGAATCAGTAACCTAAAGAGTTTCATATGTTCCACAACGATGGGAAGTGTTATCCCTGCAGAGCAGCAGGAGCTGAAGACAAAGCCCTGTGACAACATCTCACAAGAAGTAAAGGTGATAAAGATGGATTTTTTTCTGACAAGCTCAGGTAGGAGTATTGTGTTTTGTGTCTCAGAGATCCGTAGAGATGACACACACCCTGTTCTGTGTGTGAACAGGGCTTTATTACACGAAAGCTTTTAAAATGTAAGCAGTCACAAGTTTCCTTTTGGTTGCTCTTTGACTAGAACCACACCAACAAGTTTGACCTACAGCTTTGAACTGTCAAAGATGCACATAATCAAACACTGAAACATTGAACATCTTTTCTTCCCTTGCAAAGCTAAAATAATTTATCTTAAGTAAAAATATCAAAACAACAAACATCTGCATCAAATCATGTCTAAGAGTTCAGACTGAATGTTTCCTCAAGCCCAGAAATAGTCTTTAAGGTAGTAAGGTCATTGATTATAGCACTTTGATCTGTGCACTTGAGGTGATGTTTCCATATGATCAACATCATACTCATTCAATGGAAAAGGAAATGCATCCTCAGAATCACAATCTTCAAAATATCTTAGACTGCTCACTATCAAGTGTCTTGCATTTCACTTTGTGTTATAAGTGTTGGGACAGAGCAATCGCTTGATCTGCTTTGAGATCATTGAGATGATTACAAGCCTGTGCTTGTGATGTGGCTTTTTGATGCAAACCCAAGAGATTGGCTTCAATTGTGTGCTTCTTGTGAATGTTCATTGGTGAAGTACACTTTTGCTTTACCATTTTGCTTTGCAATATTTTTCTTCCACTTTTGCTGCAACATTCTCATTGGATGGTGGCTATGGCTTAAGAATGGTCAGTGTCATGCAAAAATTACGTCCATTCACTTAGTTGGCCTGTGTATTTTCGAACAAACAAAAAGGAGTGAATCAATATGTGAGTCAAATTGGAAGTGAATACATAATGAGACTTGGTTGAAAGCCCAGACTTCCATGTTTTTGTTCAAATAGGTGCACAGAAGGGAAAACATTGGTAGGTTTACAAGCTTTTTTGTTCTTTGTGATCTATTGTGTCTCAATGTGTATTTATACAAGAGGTGGCGTGCGCTTTAAGTTTTTTTTGGTTGATTGACAGTTTTATAGGGTTGTTTCAGCAGCATTTTTGAAAATAAAGTTTTCCTAACCATTTTCCACACATGCTTGCATTGCTATAAGGTTTACTGGTTCTGCACAATGTATATTGGGTGATTGGGCATGGAAGTACTATGAATTGGCATGAAGGGTATGGGGGTGGCTGCAGGGCATGAATTGTTGAAAGACCAAAAATTGATTTTACACTGGCATGAGTTTCCATGGGATCTTTTGGGGTATGGGGAGAGTGTAAAAGTGGAGGTAGTGTCACAAGTAAGGAGGGATGATCTCTTAGAAGGTTCTTCAAATTATGCCATATGGGTAGAACTTTGAAACAAAAAAGGGGCAATCATGTAGCTGGGAGTGTTCTTTCAGCCCCCAGTCAGGGAGAGATAGAAGGACAGATATTTAGACAAATCTTTGAAATTGTGAGAATAACAAGGTAATAATAGTACTGGTAATAATACTTCCTTAACATTAACTGGAATAGTCAAAGTATGAGAGGCTTAGAGGGGGAGGAATTTTTAAAAAACATCCAGGAGAGCTTTTTATGTCAATACTTAGAAAGTCCTACAAGAGAGGAGGGGATGCTAGACTAAGTTTTAGGAAATGAAGCTGGGTAAGTGGTACAAGTTTCAGTGAGGGAACATTTTGGTGACGGTGAGCTTAACTCAGTGGGATTTAAGGTAGTTGTGGAAAGGGACAAAGATGGACCAGAAATAAAGGCTCTAAATTGGGAGAGGGCCAATTTTAATAGGATAAGACAGGATCTGGCCAAAGTTAATTGGGAGCAGCCACATGTAAAAAAATCTACATCAGAGCAGTGGGAGTCATTCAAAATGGAAGTAGAGAGAGTACACGGCCAGCCTGTTCCCATGAAAATGAAGGGGGGGAGCAACAAATGTCAAGGGATATCCATGGTTGGATAAGAAAAAGGGAGGCTTAACACAGATACCGAGAGTTCAAAGCAGCAGAATCCCAAGAGGAGTATAAGAAGTGCAATGAATTACTTAAAAGAAAAAGTAGGAGAGTGAAGAGGGAGCATGAAAAACAACAGTGGGTAAAAGAAAGGTAAGTCCAAATGTGTTATGTAGGTATATTAAGAGCAGGAAGACGATCAGGGAAAGAACACGGTCCATCAGGGACAAACGTAGCAATTTGTATATGAAGCCGGAAGATGTAGGTGAGGTTTTATATGGTACTTTGTATCTGTGTTCACTATGGAGAAGGAAGATATAAGCATAGAAATCAGGGAGGAGTGTTATTATTTACTAGAATAACTCAGCATTAAGAGAGAGGAAGTAGTTATGGTTTTAATAGGCCTAAAAGTGGATAAATCACCAGACCCAGATGAAATGTATCCTAGGTTGTTGTAGGAGTCAAGGGAGAAGATTGCAGCAATTCTGACAATAACTTTCAAATCTTATCTGGCCACAAGAGAGATGCCAAAAGACTGGAGGACAGCTAATGTGGTATCATTATTTAAGAAGGGAAGTAGGGAAAAATCAGGAAATTACTAACCAGTGATTCTAACTTCAGTGGTAGGGAAACTATTGGGAAAAGTTCTGGGGAACAGAATTTATGTCCACTTGGCTGGGAAGGATTAATTGAGGATAGTCAGCATGGTTTTGATTGAAGTTTTTGAGGAGGTGATATGGTATATTGATGAGAGAAGTGCAGCTGATGTAGTCTACATGGCCTTCAATAAGGCTTTTGAGAAAGTCCCACATGGGAAGCTGGGGAGGTTGATGAAGAAGGCAAGAGTCAATGGGATCCAGGGAAATTTGGCAAACTGGATCCAAAACTGGCTTAGTAGCAGGAAACTGAGGGTGATGGTTGGAGGTTGTTTGTGTGACTGGAAGCTTGTGTCCAGTGGTGTCCTGCAGGAATTGCTGCTGGATCCCTTGTTGTTTGTAGTGTACATTAATGATCTGGACACAAATGAAGGAGATATAATATGTAAGTTCGCAGGTGACACAAAAATTGATGGTGTGATAAGTAGTGAGGAACAAAGCCTTAGATTATAGGACAGTATGGATGGGCTGGTTAGATGGAGACAACAGTGGCAAATGGAATTTAGCCCTGAAAAGTGTGAGATAATGCATTTTAGGAGGACTGACAAGACAGGGCAATATATAAAGAATGGTTAGGCCCTAGGAAGATCAGAGGGACCTTTGTGTACACGTCTGTAGATCTCTGAAGACAGCAAGACAAGTAGGTAAAATGGTTCAAAAGGCATACAGGATACTTGCTTTTATTAACTGAGGCATTGAATATAAGAGCAGGGAGGTTATGATGGAGCTGTATTAAATGTTGTCACACTATAGGGAGGATGTGATTGCATGTGATTGCGCATGCACTGAAAAAAAAATGATAGAATAACGCTCCCCTGCCACATCTCTCCCAGGCTGGATAATGCCTCGCCCAGTCCCCCCAGACATTGCCCCACTCTCCCAACATTACTGACCCCCTTATCCCCCCACCCCCATGCCACCCAGAACAATTGTGTGCCCCCCTTCCACTTTGCCCCAACTGATCTCAGGCAGAGTGGCAGCAGACCCCTCTAACCCCCAACTGATCACCGGCAGAGTGGCAGCGGACACCCCCTTCCCCCTCATTGATCTCAGGCAGAGTGACAGCGGACCCCTCCTCCCCCCAGATGATCTCAGGTAGAGTAGCAGCAGACACCCCATCCCCCAACTGATCATAGGCAGAGTGGCAATGGATCCCCCTTCCCCTCCACTGTTCACAAGCAGAGAGCCATTGGATGCTAGACACCTACCTCCTCACTAACTGGAGCACCTGAATTGGACTTTTATGGTGCATGTCTGTTTCACACCAATTCTGGATGGGCAAACGCAGTGGTAAAAGGGAAAATGCGTAAAGTTGGGCGTGCCGTGCATTAAGTCAATTTAAATGTATGCAAATGCATTTAAATGGCCGTCAAGCCCTTTTTGGATGTGGTCCCAATCGCGGCCATTTTCGGGCCTTGGTAAACCTCCAAATCAGAGATGGACGCAGATTGTGCTAGCCACCTCACACCTGAATTTATCAAGACATGAAAACAGATGCAATGCGATGGTAAAATCAGGCCCACAAAAAATAAGAGCAGGAATAGGCCATTCAGTCCATTCAAATTTTATCGGGATGAGCGCGGCCATAAAATCCCGCCCATCAGATATATTTGCGTTGAAAGTATATTTATATTGAGTTTTTGGTATAATTATATGGTTTGACTTATTTAGATTACAATTGTGCATGTCCAGAAATTGAAGTCATTTAGAGATATGTATTCTGTATATTTTTGAGTTGATTCTGTGATGTTACATTCCCAGTGGGAAGATGGGCCTGCAATGCCACCAGCTAAAGAATCAGGTCTAAAATATTGTTGTCAAAATATGACTTGTACTCCTTTGAGGCATGGTTTTACCACTGGGAGTTCAGGATAGCAGGATAAACACTTTTAGCTAGATATTGGGGGGAATTTTCCCATCCCGCCTACCATGGGAATTGTAAAGGTCTGGTGACCTCAGGCAGGATTTTCTGGCCTTTCGGTGAGCGTTACCAGAAAGTCCCACCCACTATGTCATGACGCTTTGCGTATATTTTTCAGGCTCATCTATTATTTTGTTCATTGGTACATAATGAAGGAGGTGAGTTGTACAGCAAGTTTATATATGTCAGAACATCATGTTACATACACAGATGTGTTTATTTTTTGAGGCAAGTGCAGTTCAGTAGACATAGAATGACTTTGTTTCTCTTCCCACACGTAATGGTGCACGAGGCAGATTTGCATCTGTTCCCATGGCGATTTTACCTGGAACCAGTCACTAGTCTGTCCCCAGAGGCTTATAGCTTGAGGGGCATCACTCCACATCAAGCATGACTGACCAGGAGTCTTGCCCACTCTTACAGACTACCATTGGATTGTTGCAAGGATGTTATAAATTGGTACTCAACCTGTTGGCTGTGTTTATGAACACAGCTTCTTTGGGCATCAAGTCCTCAGGTGTGAACTCAGAGCTACTGGCTCAGAGGCAGGGATGCTACTCCCCTGGAAGTCCTCCTCATCCACATGAGTGAGGATCACATCAGTTGTTCATTCAATTCTATTTTCATTTATGAACCACATGGAGACCCCGATTGATATACCATAAGTAAAGGCGAGCAAACAGGACATGTTTTATCCAACCTATTTTTCACATTGATTACTTCTCCCCCATCCACATTCTAAATCTCAGAATTCGCACTTTTGTTGTTCCTACAAATTTTTCTGCATAATTGTGTCTTCAATACATGCATAAAATAACCTCCAGGCATGATTCTTGGCACTGGGGAAATGATTTGCTCTGACTCCTCTGCCACAATTTGTTGATGCTGTTTTAAAATTGTTATCAAGTCATAAAATGATAAAAAAAATACAACACAGAAGGATACTATTTGGAAATGACTGGTTATCTATTCTAATCCTATTTCCTTGCTCTTTCGCCATATCCTTTGATTTTTATTCCCTTTTCAAAGATTTATCACAATGCCTTTTAAATGATTTTATAGTCTCTTCCTCAATAGCTACTTGTGGTAGAGCTTTCCATGTTGTAATAACCCTCAGCGTATAAAGATTTCTCCTAATCTCCCATTCATTTTCCCTTTCATAATCCTGAGATTACGCCCTCCTGCTACCAATTTTGTCAAATAGCAGAAAGAATTTAACGTGTTAAAACCTTTCATGATGTTGAAAACCTGGATTAGATTCCCTCTTAGCTTGTTCCATCCGAGAGAAGAAAGAATATTGTACTTGGGTTTAAAAATTATTTCCAGTGCATCTTTGGAGCAAGGCTGTCACTTCAACAATTACATTTGTTTGGAGAGAATTTCTCTGGGTTTTGAGTCTCTAATGGCTGAGCTGCTGTTTCCAGAAGGAGCTTCCTGCAGCGTGTGTGGCAATGCTACTCTGCCAATCATTTTAATAAATGTTAATGAGGGAGACGTGCAAGGGAATGGCTATGATCTAAGGCTTCATCCCCAATCCAAGGGTAATTTCAGATCGAGTAAAAGAGATGTATTTGTCACCAACATCAACTGCAACTGACAGACGTTGAGACTGCAACCAGAAGAAATGTGCGTACTTGACTTACAAGTCAATGAGTGAGAATATACTTTATTTTTCTCCACAAACACTGTAAAATGGTTCTGTAAATGTCACAGAATTCCCAGAGAAGCAGTACAGGGTGGAGCAAAGACAATTAAGGAAGAATTGAGGAGGAAATGCCCTTCAACATATTACCATTCCCTTTCCCATGCCCACAGTTAAATTACTGACCAGATTACAAAAGTCTCGGATAGGCAGTTTCAAGGGGGCTGCAATGTTGTGATTGTAGGAGAATGCAACTCCGTCAACTGATCTGGTTGATTTTGCATAAGGCAAATGTAGGTAGCTACAAGAAGAAATGCCTAAAGATTCCATACTACAGAAATTGCGGAAAACCATAATTGGCCTGATTCAATTCAGTATGTCGGTGTACACATGAGACAATTCTGGCCATGTTGGGATGAGGTGAACATCTCCCGGAGAGTCATTTTTGAATGTGGAGATGTCAGCATACCGATCTTTCAATCCTGATATTCTTCAACAGTTTTATCACTCACGTTTGGGCATAGATTGCGCGAAAAGACTCTCAAGAGATAATCCATTGGTCAGACCCATAATTTATAGCTAAGCCATTTCAGGATATGTGTGAGAAATGGAATATCGATCATATTACTTATGCTCCGCATTACCCTAGGTCTAACAGTCTAGCTGAACAAGTGATTGGCACAGTGAAATCCCTAATTCTCAAATGTAGGCCAACAAGACAAGATTTACACATTGCAATGTTACAACTAAGAGTGATTCCTTTAAGTGCAACTATTCCATCACTGGCAGAGCTCATGTTTGGCAGGCCATTACATACCAATTTACTTACTCTTACCCATTATACTGTCTCAGAAACTGGAGAGCAACTTGTAAGAATATAAAAGAAGATAACCAACATGCATGATAAAAATACAGGTACAGAATTGCCAAGTTTACAGTTGGGATAATGAGTTCATATCCAGGATCCCAAAGAAAGTAAGTGGCAAGGAGTTAAAGAGACAAGGATTTGTTCTGAGCCAAGGTCCCATGATTTGATTTCATTTGATTTGATTTATTATTGTTACATGTATTAACATACAGTGAAAAGTATTGTTTCTTGCGCGCTATACAGACAAAACATAGTGTTCATAGAGAAGGAGAGTGCAGAATTACAGTCATGGCTAGGGCATAGAGAAAGATCATCTTAATGCAAGGTAAGTCCATTCAAATGTCTGTCAGCAGCAGGGAAGAAGCTGTCCTTGGGTCGGTTGGTACGTGACCTCAGACTTTTGTATCTTTTTCCCGAAGGAACGAGGTGGAAGAGAGAATGTCCCGAGTCCTTAATTATGCTAGCTGCTTTGCTGAGGCGGCATGAAGTGTAAACAGAGTCAATGGATGGGAGGCTGGTTGCATGATGGATTGGGCTACATTCATGACCTTTTGTAGTTCCTTATTAGTTCCTTGGGCAGAGCAGGAGCCATACCGAGCTGTGATACAGCCAGAAAGAATGCTTTCTATGGTGTATCCGTAAAAATTGGTGAGGGCCATAGATGACATGCCAAATTTCCTTAGTCTTCTGAGAAAGTAGAGGGGTTGTTGAGCTTTCTTAACTATAGTGTCGGCATGGGGGGACAAGGACAGGTTGTTGAAGTCATTACAGACAGAAGGTGCAACAATGCAACTTAACTGAGGAGAAATCTGATTCCATTCCAGCTCCTTGGCCACTGTTCAGCCCTAAATTAAACCAGGAGCAACTTTCTGGATGGATGGCTGGTTGGTACAGCTATCTGAATGCCTGAATGCTGTTTGAGGAGAAATTCTCCATTTTTCAATAATCAGTTAGAAAAATCAATAATCCCTTTAGCTCTGATGAAGAGTCATCCAGACTTGAAACATTGGCTCTGTTCTCTCTCCACAGATGCTGTCAGACCTGCTGCGATTTTCCACCAGCTTCTGTTTTGTGTCAATAATCCATTTCCCAAATTTTAGAAATTCTAGCATTTTTTTGACAATCACAGGCTGTCTGTTAATCTCAACCAACCCACAGTGCTGCCAGGAGACTCAAACGGAAGCCATTTAATAGGCTTCCCGCTGGGCATCACAGCCTTCACAAATCTCCGGGCACTGGATTTCCGACACCATCAGGTCTGCGCCACAAGTCGGTGCAGTGCTGTATAATATATGCTAATGGGGATTAGCATATCATTAATAGCCCGGGACTGAAATCTCCAGGCCTGCTAGCCACTCCCCACCCCCACCACAAGTGTTTCACCCCAATGGGTTTACAATAACTGCCCACTAGTGAAGATCTGGATGCTCAACCCTGCTGGAGTGAGGGGGGCCATCAAGTCCCCTCTTTCTGGAGATTGGATGCATGGCAGTGCCCCTAGGCAGTTCCAGCCTGAGCCTCTAGGACTGCTGAAATGGCAAAGTGGCAATGCCCAGCAGGCACCTTGGCACTGCCCATCAGGCATCGGTCAGTGCCAAGAGGGCAGGGCCTCTGGGGATGCGATCGGTGGAGGTGGCGGGGTGGGGGGGGGGGGTCCCACTGCCACTCTGGTGGTGAGAGGCTGATTTAAATATTCATTAGCTAATTCGCATCTCTTTAGCAAGCCCAGAACAGTATTGTTCAGGCTCATTTATATTTCCGATCCAGTGGAAATATGCCACACCAGCGGGCATCACCTACAGTCCCAGCAATCTGGACCTGACATGACGGCCTCTCTCATGGGACTGGAGGCCATTGAGTCACCCAGGAGGTTGGGGGCAAGGGGTGGTTGCGCCCCTTGGGCAGCACTAGCCTAGCAACCAGGCAATGCCCACTGGGGGTAGGGAGTAGGGCCTGAGTGGCAAGGCCGGGGGGAGGTAGGAGGGGAGGAATGGGGGGGAGCTCTGCACTGGGGGAGTGGGAGATGATGTAGGGCCGGCAATTAGAGGACGGAGCCAGCCATCAGAGGTTCGAGGCTAGCCATCAAAAGCTGGGTTTGGTCATCGGGAAGCCAGCAATCGGGGGCTGCGATCGGGGTGGGAAGGTGGGGGGGATGCAGGTCTGGGCTGGCATTATCCTGCAGGGGGTTTAGGGCCAGCGGATGGGAGGCTGACAATGTTTAGGTTGGGGGGGCATCAATAGATGCCCAATGGCTCCCTGAGCAGTCTGATGCTAACAGCTCTGGCGGGAGTAGGCCCTGCCGTGTCTCTACCCCCTTGCCCACTCCCCCTCCCCCCCACCCCTCTAATGGCATGAATCACTTGAAGGCTTCAGTTTTGCACAGAGTGATGTAAATTCATTTCACTAAGCTCAGCCAAAATATGGGCAGAAAAACTGATGGTTGGGCGCTTAGAATTTTGGGAGGGAAGTTATGCCCTATTTGTTTCAATCAGATACCCCCTTATTCTTCTAAATTCCAGTGAATATAGATCCAATCGACCCGATCTGCCCCAGTGTGACAATCCTGCCATTTCAGGAATCAATCTGGTGAACCTTCGCTACACTCTTTCTGCGCGAGTGTATCCTTTCTTAGATAATGAGACTAAAACTGCAAACAATACTCTCACAAAGGCCCTGTATTGTTGCAGTAAGATATCCTTGCTCCTATACTGCAGTCCTCTTTCAATGAAGGTCAATATACCATTTGCCTTTTTAACTGTTTTCTGTACCTGACTGGTGCACTCGGATATCCAGGTCCATTCTGTTTCTCTGTCCGAAGTTCATAACTTCATACCTATCCATATTATATTGTATCTGCCATGTATTTGCCTGCTCACTTAATTTATCTCAATCACTTTGAAGCCTCTTAACATCCTTCTCACCACTCACCTTACCACCAAGTTCAGCGTCATCAGCAAACTTGGGAAAATTACTTTGGTTCCCTCATCCAAATCATTGTTGTATATTGTGAATAGCTGGGGCCCAAGCATTGATCCCCACAGGACCCACACAAGCTATCACCTGTCACTTCTGAAAGACCTTTTATTCCTACTCTTTGGCCACGAGTCTCGCAAAAGCACTGAATCGGTGGGAAATCTGTTCTAGATCCTGACTGTTCTGTCAATTCAGCTTCACACCTGAATCTCCACATTCCGTGCACTGCAGAGATCCCAGTTGTGAATCTCATTAAAAACCCACGGGGAAAGGGCCTATTTGCACTGATGTTCGACAGTTTTGGAACTCTGCGCATGCATTTGCTGACCAGCTCAATCACTGGCCAGCCCAGGGTCCCTGTAGTGCTACCCTCCAAACACAATCCCCACCCCCCCGCAGCCCAATTGTGGCATCTACAACAATTCCCGGGCCAGCTCTGACATCCCCCCCCCCGCCCCCACTCCAGAGACCCCCCCACCCCCCTACCCCCGCCCTCCGGCAGACCATCATGTCCCCCCACCTGCCCCAATTGCTGCCCTACCTCCATCCCAGACCGATCCTGTCTGCAGACAGGACCCCCACCCCCACCAATTGCCCCTAGGCCCCATCCACAATAGCACACGCCCCTTGGCACTGCCAATAGGCAGTGTCTCCTGGACATGGTTGCCCCTCAACCGCCACCCTCTACATCACCATGTGCTGAGGAGAGTTTATCTTCATCGGGATCCCACACCATCTCCTCTGCGTCAAGCCAGGTTCTGAGGGTCTAGCTGTGTGGCATAGTGGCCTATCTCTGTGACCAATGGCATCCACCCTCCTTCGCTGTGAATGGGCAATGTCAGGGGCACAGGCTGGGACTGTCAGGGTGCTCCTGCCCAGGGGTAGGATCTCCGGCTCGTTCCCCGAACATGGGGAGCTAATCTGAACCCTGCTGAAATGAAATACTGCTGGCGGGGTGGGAGATTCAACTGGGACCAGTAAGTTCCTGATAATTATACTCAAACTACATTTAAAACATCTTAAAAACAGATTCAAATTATTTGTCTGCCTTCCCGTCGGTTTCCAGCATGGTCTGGCCTATGATTCTTCACTGGCTCTGAGAGATGCGTGTGCATTCCCAGCACGTGGGCAGATCCTGGAACAAGGCTGGAGACACGCACCTCCCACCCCAACCTGCCAGAAAAGTTGTAGGTTACGATGGGAGAATGTGGCCTCCATTTCTTGTCTGGTAACCAATTCTCAATCCATGCCAATATATTGTCTATAGTTCCATGTGCTTTAATTTTGCAGATGAACCTTTTATCTGGGACTTTATCAAAAACATTCTGAGAATCCAAATACACCACATCCATGGGTCCACTCTTATCTATTCTACTAGTTGCACCCTCAAACAACTCCTTGCGAACGTCCAGTACCGATCCCTTTGAATGGAAAGAATGTATGTGATCTCCTTCGTCAACACCAAATACTGTACTTCCACTGACACTGCAGCGACAAAAAAAAGCCAAAAGCATCTTAACTGAAAGTAGCACGGTGGCCCCCTTAAATATCAGTTGGAGGGCAGGGGTGCTTTCCTGCAGTTGAACGTATGTTCAACTGTGCACATTTTTAAAAAAGCTCAGACTTTGTGAGGTCTAAAATGGCAGGCTATGCATCAAATCAGGGTAAGACACAGGCTGATGTCACAATTTATCTAATGTGCACTGGAAGGATGTCTGTGCTATTGCACCTTCTAACATAGTGGCCAGAATGTATTCTTCTACACATTAACAGGAGTGAACTGTGCCCTTGTTTCTACTTCCCTGAGTTACGATCGTACAGCAACCAGTGGTGTTATGGAGCCAAATTTTGCAGCCTGATATTTTTTAGTGGTGTTGACTGACCAGACATTGGTCAGAACTCTGGCATGGAGTTTCCTGCTCTTCTTCAAATAATATCATAGGATACAAAGGCAGACAGGGTTTGGTTTAATGTGTCACCTGAAAGATGATACCTCTGTCAGTGCAGGATTCCCTCAGTACTGCATTGGAGCATCAGCCTACATTTTCACCTCAAGCTTCCAGAATGGACATGGACAGCCTTCTGTCTCAGCAACAAACATGATAACAACAGAGTCAAAGCTGACAGCGCATAATATTTATCACCAACTATCACATCAAACTTACTGATTACCTGAGAAAGCTGTTTGGAGATTGTTTCCTAAACAATTCTTCATGCACAAAATCAATTAAATCCAGTTGACAAAACATAATAAAGAAATAAGTGTTTCTTTACTGTGGGGATCAAATGTACCAGTCAACTAATCAATTTGCTCGAGATCTTTGCTCTGGGAATTTTAGGGTATCTCCGACCTCTGGGGAAGGAAAACGTTTTTTAATAGATTCTTTTAATAGATTCTTTCATTCTTTTTAATTGATTTTTCTCTATGATGGCAAGACTTGGAGTTTTCTATGTAGGCAAGAAGGAATTATTTTTGTAAGTTAGATGTTAGAGCACAAAAGGTGACCATTCAGCCCATATGCCTGTGCTAGCTTTCTGCAACAGCATTTCAGCTAATCCCACTCCCCTACCCTTTCCCCGTAACACAACATCACATTTCTCTTTGGGTTCTTATCCAATCTGCGTTTGAAAGCCACAATTGAATCCACTACCTTTTATTTCTAATATTAATAGTGATCATTTATTTATCTGTGTAGCATATTGCAATCTTTCAACATGCAACTTAAACTTAGAAATGGATAAGAAGATAGTAAAACTGTCTGGAATTGTCAGCTGCATTGATCTTGGAAAGTAACGTTTCTCTTGGATTGAATAGTTAAAATTCAATCAACAGGAATTTATTTAAAAAAAAACCTGTTGTATCAAATCGGTGTGTGGACAAAGTTGTGATGAGATTGAAACCTTCCCACAAATGAGATCTCTCCCACGTAAGTAGTAACAGATGCACCATGGAAAGCATTCTTTCTGGTGTATCACAGTTTGGTATGGCTCCTGCTCCGCCCAAGACTTCAAGGAACTACAAAAGGTTGTGAGTGTAACCCAATCCATCATATAAACCAGTCTACACTTCCCGCTGCTTCGGCAAAGCAGCTAGCATAATTATGGACCCCATGTACCCCAGACATACTCCCTTTCACCTTCTTCCATCAGAAGTAAGATACAAAAGTCTGAGGTCACATACCAAGCGACTCAAGAATAGCTTCTTCCCTGCTGTCATCGCACTTTTGAATGGACTTACCTCGCATTAAATTGACCTTTTTCTACACCCTAGCTATGACTGTAACACTACATTTTCCACTCTCTCATTACCTTCGCTATGAATAGTATGCTTTGTCCGTAAGGCACGCAAGAAACAGTACTTTTCACTGTATGTTAATACATGTGACAAAAATAAATCAAAACAAAACAGTTTTCAGTCCAAGGTTGTGACGTTGCAGGGGAAAGGATTGCTGGCAGTGCATTCTAGATTCCAACCAAAGCTTAATTTACTTGGTTTGACATTGCATTAAAAAAAAACATCAAAGGATCTTGGCTAATGATTTCCTAAATGATGACCCTGTCTATAAATAGGCATTGGGTTAAAAATGAGTTTGCTCTGTGTTTTGGTGGATATGATTTGAGACTTGTCCGTGTTGGTCCTGGTGGACGAAACAACATAAATTCCATGGTGCCTTCTCAGTTTTGTAAATGTGTCATACAGCCAGTGTAACCCATGTTGCAGGCAGACCGCACACACAAATGGGTTTGCTGAGAATATATGTTAGCTGGCCTTCAGCTCAAGGTTGCTTGTCCATCCTGCAACGATCCAATGAAGCTCAATGCAGGCTTGAGGAACAGCAACTCATATTTCGATTGGGTACTTTACAGCCTTGCAGATTCAACAGTTTTAGTTCATTACCTCTGCTGCTTTGTGTTTTCTTTCTCTTTGTTGGTTTGTTTTCTCTCTTATTTCTCTCTTTTTTTCTGTTTGTCTTTTTGCTTTCATACTAATTAGTTAGGATTAGTTAGCTAACAGGAAGCAGAGAGTAGCTATAAATGGTTGGGCTATTTTTGGTAAGATGTCATGAGTATAATGATAGGGATGAAAGTGAGCTGTGAAGAGGAGTCTGCAAAAGGATAGATATTTGGTAGACAATAAAAGCAACAATAGTACTTTCACAGCTAGGGAAGAAGGGCTTCTAAAAATAATCTGCTGCCATCCTCTCTACGCAATCCCTACCTGGCAAGAGGAAGTGATTTGGCCCATCGAGTCTGCACAGATTCTCTGAGACAGCATCTTACTCAGGCCCACCCCCCAGCCTATCTCCGTAACCTTACACAAATACATGAATCAGATAAGAAGAAAGGGATGTGGTCCCAGGATGGGAAGGGGTTTTAATTCAGTCGGGCAACATGGTCAGTGCAGGCTTGGAGGGCCGAACAGCCTGTTCATTTGCTGTAATTTTCTTTTTTTCTTGTTCTTACACATTTTCTTCATTAATCCTCCTAACTTACACATCTTGGGACATTAAGCGGCAATTTAACATGACTAATCCACCCAACTTGCACATCTTTGGACTGTGGAAGGAAACCGGAGCACCCAGAGGAAACCTACACAACACAGGGAGAACATGCAAACTCCACACCGACAATGACCCAAGGCTGGAATTGAACCAGGGTTACTGGTGCTGTGGGCAACAATGCTAACCGCCATACTGCCACTATCTACAAGGAGAAAATGTAGTGAGCAGAAGTGAGCCAGTTGGGTGGGAGATAAATACGGATTTCCAGAACATCAATGGCTATTTGTCCCCAGAATGTTAACTGATGCTTTCATTGTCCAGGATAACCATGTCACTAAGTGAATTGTTCATTTGCAGAGCTGGTACAGACTCAATGGACTGAATGGCCTCCTTCTGCATTCCAACAATACTGTGATTCTATCACCATTCTTCATCATTATACCTTCTCCAGACATGTGTTTTCTTTCTCCACTTGCTTCATTTCCAACTCACTTGGGCTTTGCAAATGATACCATTCTATCATTTCATCTCCCCTGCCCTCTACCTGTCACAGATTTTTTCATCTTGTCTTTTTCCCACCCACTCCCATTTCACTGGCTTAACACCTATTCCATTTCAAACTTTTCCCAGCTCTAATGAAAGTTCACATCCATCAATTCAAAATTTGCAGCTGATAACTAAAGCTGGAAGCCACGTGAACTGTCAGGAGGATAGTGTCAAACAAGTTGGTGCAATGGGAGGACAGCTGGCAGGTGAACTTTGATGAGTGATTAATCTTTGCAGGAAGAATTTGGAAAGACAATATAAAATAAAGGATACAACTCAAAAGGGGACCTAGGTACAAAAGTGCATAAGCTATTGAAGGGCCAGTTGAAAGCATGGTCAATAAAGCATACAGTACCCTGAGCTTTATTAATAACGATGTATGGTTCAATCGCAAGAAAGTTATGCTGTAAGTGGAAAAGGCACTAGGCAGAGTTTTCCATTTTTATAACTAAGTGCAGTTGTGGGCAGATTTGCAATATGTATCCCACTGCTCAGAATGGCAGATAACTGTGTCCAATTTTGTGCTGGAAACTTATTAATTATACGCAGATGCATATCTCATTGGTTTCACTGGCAAACTTGGAGCTGATTCGTGCACTTGCTGTGGGGTCGAAGGTCTGGGCACCATACTTAAACACCACAGTAACACAAACACCTCGACGCTCTTCAGCCCACCTGTCTCCAGGACATGCACAGATAAATCTTGCAGCCAAAAGATGAAGGCTGCAAGCCTCAAAAAGAAAGAAGCACCTCACTTCAGCCATGAAACCTTCCAACCTTTGATCAAAGGCAAGTGGGTGTATAGAAGTATCCTCTATCCTAGTGACGGTTCCAGAAAGGATACCAGTCTCAGCCCTCTGGCCTGGAAAGCCATTGTAGGGGAGGTCGGCATGGCTGGCCAGCACATCACCATCGCCATTCAACGCAGGAAGAAGATGAATGAACTCATTTGCTCTGGCAATGTAAGTCATCCTTCAAGACCCTCCAATATCAAGTTCACATCGTTGTTTTGTGTACTGAGAGGGTGATTATCTTCAAGAATCTCACACAGCCATTAGCAACGGACATATATCAGCAGTGATTATCTTGCAGAAACTTTCACAACATCATCATCCATCCACCATGCAGAGCACTCTCCATCCTCAGCACCTTCTGGGGAGGACGTACCACACACAGGGATTACGCACGTTTCCCAACCTCTGCTCCATCTCTTCTCACCGCATTCCTTTCTTTTGTCTTTATCCAGGGCAAGTTGGCTCCCAAGAGAAGGGAAAGAGCACAGACCAGTGGAGGTGTAATTGACCTAATTGCCCTCAGTGAGTTTGCAAAGGCTGCTGCTGAGCTGCTTTAGATTGACAGGGAGTCGGTCCTCTGGGGTAGGGGAAATGGATTGTCTCAGAAACCTAGTCCAGATCACATTTCCACCAGTTCATCACACCCTGACAATCACAGTGAAGGATATACAGGATTCTAACCCATATGCTCGTAGATTAAAACCCCTTTCTTTATTTTATCAGTACCATAGATTGACTGCCCACCATAAGTCCTAACCCCAGACCATGTTCTGGAAGAACCGTCACATCCTCTATCAGCACAAAGGCACATACCTCAGTGGAGCACAGTTTTAGAATAGGCCCGTTTCATCTACTGGGGAACACCTCTCTGATGTTTCCCCACAGCAGTCAGATAGGGACAGGCCAGGTGTCCGGCACTCAGAGAACTGCTGGAGACCAGACATCCATTCAGTCTCAGCCTGATGGTAAGCCTCTGCAAGCAGCTGCCAACTCAGTGATAGGCTGTGATGGAACATCAGACAGAGACTTGACAATCACTGAGCAGACTAGAGGGAAGGATAGCAGTGTCTGTTAGCATCTGTCTGATGTTGTGGCACCAACGTGCAAATCCCTCGAGGGCACCATAATCAGTTTGGCAACTACCATGCATGTCTTGGACCAACAGGAATTTCTGGATTTGTAGTTCGGCTCTGCACTCCATGGCCACACATGCTAGTGGATACCATCAAGGTGGAGGCAATGGAGGTGAGGCACTTTGACCTCACTCTATCTCCTCAAGGAGTGGGGCAGGGTTCTCAGGCACCCACAGGGAGGCTGATGCCCTCCAGGCCTTGGCCCACCACAGAATGGCCGCCAAGGTTACCACAGGGATCAGGACACAGTGGTCAGCAGGCTGCCTTAGATATGAGGCGCTAGGTGTAGTGGTAGGGTTCTTTGTGTTCTGTTAGGGAAATGAAGAAATATTGAAATTCTGGGTCACAGGTGTGCAACCACTGTGATAATATAGCTCTTTTGTTAATACATTTAATGCTTATGTGAATAGCTTGATGAACTGAAGGGATTGTGATTATGTTCAGATGAATCCTTTTATCTTGAGGTTTAACCATCTACCCACTAGGTGATAGTCACCCTGTGTGAGATTCACATTTATGTGATGTCAAGTTCACTGAAGATTGTTTCTGTATCTTGTGTAATGTCAGGGAGATGTGTTAAAATCCTTAATGGAAGTATGTGTTTAATGCATTTGTAATCCTTCATCCTCACGACATACCATTGTTGCTGATAGGATGATATCTCCAACTATGCGCTCATTTCACTGCTGGCTGCAGCTTCTTATTAATGTGGCGATGACTGCTTCAAGAATTTATCACCGTGTTCTCTTCCCAAAGTGAGTATGTGCAGAGAACATTGCTGATCTTCTCACAAACTATGGCCTGATGAATCAGGAGGCTCAAAGTTGTGAATGCTGAACTAACTCTTGTGACTGCTTGGACATTCCCTTCAATGAGATGGAATGGCATTAAGGGCCAGGAGAAATGTGTCCATCTCCGACTGTCTTCACTTTACTCCTCCTGGAATCTGGCAGTGATTACAATGTCACAGGCACATTTCCCATGTTGTATTTCCTCAATGGCATTACTACATTCAAGTTGAACCTCTTGAGGTTCCTGGCTCTCTTGATCTTCACCTTCTGAAGATCTCGCATCCTCCTCTATTTCACCCTCTGACAGAGGGGTTACCTGCTGTAGTGCCAGTTCAAAGGATGAAACACACTAAGATGATGCTTGAAACCCTATTGAGAGTCTAGCTTGGGTAGGATGAAGGTCAGAAGGGGGGCTGGTTGGATTGGGGATAAGAGTTGGGCCCGCAGGGGTCACTATGTGGAGTCCCATATATAGGGTGAATCCTGTTGAAGGCCGGAGGGCTGGGGAATACTGTGGGGAGGTCAGGCATATGAGGGGGTCCTTTGGGGTGGTCATGGGTTTGGGGGGAACTCCCCATAGCGCAAGAGGGGTTCAGTCTGACTCTTTACAACATTTACCCATCATTAAAAGAGGTTTTAATTGTTCTAGTATTTTCTGAGTAACTTTTAGTATAACCATGGCAAAACCATCTGAAATTTGAGACTGAAGTCACATTTTTAGATAGTTCACAGCACAGGGCAATTGTCCAGAAACAGTTTGCACTTATGGGCAATTGCCATGTAAATGCCTACCTGTGATATCCTGGGAGGTGGAGGGTTGGGGGTGATGCTCCTCATCAAGTCTTTGAGATACCCCCAAAATCTGATGCTGTGGTGCTCAGAAGTTTCTCTCACCGCACACGCTACCAGGCCAGTTCGGTATTTCCCAGTTTTTGGTTTCCACCTTGGATTTGCAGCATCAGCAGTATTTTGCTTTTGCTCCTCCCCAAAGCTGAAAGGCAATTAACTACCCACATCTGGAGGAAGTGTTCTCTGTGATCTTCCAGGCACTGTGATGTAGGCATATTGGAAAATTTCTCATTACAACCTGGGAATATGGGGGGCATAATAAGCTGAAGATGATGGTTGTCTTTAAGGTCACTTGCAGGGCAGTCCCTGTAGTGTACGAGTCCAGCACATATAAAGTGAACATAGGACTGAGCACAGTATCTCCCACAAGTGATGTAAAAGAACAGATACTTGCACCTATGTTTCAGTCCAGTGTTGAACAGAACTAAACACGCAAGCAAGGATAGAGACAGCTCCTAGTTTCAATATTCCGATGGAGGTTCATATAGACTCAAAACATTAGCTCTATTCTCTCCCCACAGACCTGCTGAGATTTTCTGGCATTTTCAACTTAAGACAATGACTTCATTAAGACCCATTGAACAGGACCTAATGCCCTACAACGTCAGTCCTTCTTTGAGACATACCCTATTGGTGTACAAAGTCTTGATGAAATCCGTCCATTAGTTTTTGAAATAAAAGCAAAATTCTGGGGATGCTGGAAATCTGAAATAAAAACAGAAAATGCTGGATAAATTCAGCAGGTCTAGCAGCATCTGTGGAGAGAGAAACAGAATTAACATTTTGCAATCTGGATGACCTTCCTTCAGAACTGAATAAAAGTAGAGGTGTAAAAAATGGTATGATTGGAAAGGAGGTGGAGAAGATGGGGCAAACTAGAAGACCAGAGATAGGTGAGGGCAGAGGGTAGATTGACAGATTTGTCACAGGAATAAGACAAAGGAATATTAATGGTGCCAGTAAGAGTGGAAGAGTGCTATTGGTGGCAGAAAGTAATATAGCAGAATGTGTTAATGTAAGCAACTGAACAGCAAGACATAGGTGGGAAAGTGGGAAGGGGTGGGGTTTTGTTGCGGCAGGTCACTCAGCTGAAAAACAACTAAAAATAAACTACAAAAATGGAGGGGGGAGGTTTGCTATCTGAAGATATTGAACTCAATGTTGAGTCCAGGAAGATTTAATGAGCCTACTGGAAGAATGAGGTATTGTTATTCCAGTTTGTGTTGGGTAACGTTGGAGCATCGCAGCTGGCCTAGGATGAACATGTGGGCATGAGACCAAGGTGCTGAGTTGAAAGTGACCAGAAGTTGAGGCTATGCTTTTTGGATGGAACAAAGGTGTTCCACAAAGTGGCCACCAGTCTGTGTTTTAGACTCCCCAGTGTTGAGGAGTCCACATTAGGAACAGTGAATACAACAGACCAAATTGGAAGAGGTGCAAGTAAAGAGCAACTTCACCTGAAAGGAGTATTTGAGGGCTTGTACAGTGAGGAGGGAGAAGGTAAAGAGGCAGGTGTTACACCTTCTGCAAATATATAGGCAGGGCCTGTGGGAAGGGGATGAAGGGTTTGTGGTGATGGAGGACTGGACCAGAGAATCACATAATGAGTGGTCCCTGTGGAATGCTGATAGTGAACATGAGGGGGAGATGTGTTTATTGGTGGCATCATACTGGAGTTGGTGGAAATGGCGGAAGTGATCCTTTGAATGCAGATACTGGTGGGGTGAAAAGCGAGGACAAGAGGGACCCTGTCATTGTTCTGTGACGGAAGGAAGGGATGAAGGCAGAGGTGTGGGAGGTAGGTCAGACATGGTCAGGTTTATCAACAACAGTTTGGGGGAATCCTCAGTTAAAGAAAAGTCAGATAAGCCAAAAGCATTGTTTTCGAAGGTGGCATCATCTTCAACACAGATGCAACAGAGGCAGAGAAGCTGGCAACATGGAATGGAGTCAGGGAGTGGGTTGTGTGGAGCTATTGTCAAAGTCACTGTGGAAGTGGTGGATTTGTAATGAATATTGGCAGTCAGCCCATCAGCAGAAAAGGCGGCAGAAAGGTCAAGGAAGGGAAGGGAAGCATCTGAGTTAAATTACATGAATGTTAGAGAGGAGTGGAAATTGGAAGAAAAATTGATACATTTTTCCAGGTTCAGATGAGAGCATGAAGCAGCATCAATACACTGATAACAGAAGAAGAGTTTTGGGAGAAGGCCAGAGTAAGGCCGGAACAAGGAATGTTTCACATACGCCACAAAAAGTCAGGCATAACTGGTGCCCATGGAGGTACCCAAAGCCATGTCTTTTATTTGCAAGACGTGACTCAAGTTAAAGGAGAAATGTTTCAATAACAGAACAAGAGGGGAGTAGTGGTGGTTGGGAATTGTTTGGGCCTCTGCTCAAGGAAGAAGCAGAGAGCTGTCAGACCATCCTGGTGGAGGGATGGAGGTGTAGATGGTTTGGACATCCATAGTGAAGAGGAGACAGTTAGGGCCAGGAAATTGGAAATTGTTTATGTGACCTTGGGCATGAGAGAAATCAGGCATGTACTTGGGAAGAGACTGGACAAGGGGAGTGAGGATGGAGTCAAGATGGGATGAATGACTTCAATGGGGCAGGCTGATACTTTAGGTCTATCTGGGCTTTCCTTTTTGTGGATGTTGGGAAGAAAGTAGAAGCGAGTTGTATGTTTTTAAAGTTTATTTATTAGTGTCACAAGTAGGCTTACGTGCACACTACAATGATGTAACTGTGAAAATCCCCAAGTTGCCACATTCTGGCACCTGTTTGGGTACACTGAGAGAGAATTTAGCATGGCCAACGCACCTAACCAGCACGTCTTTCCGACTGTGTGAGGAAACCGGATCACCCGGAGGAAACCCACGCAGACACAGAGAACATGCATAGTCTACACAGACAGTTTGCCAAGTCGGGTATTGAACCTGGGTGCCTGGCACTGTGAGGCAGCAGTGTTAATCACTGTGCCACCATGCTGCCTTGGTGTTGGGGCCTACCAGTTTGGAAGTTGTGGAGGGAAGTATATTGTTTACCGAGAGACCTACAGGGGCAAAAGCGTTACCTCTGTGCTGAAGGAAATGAAACAATTTAGAACTGGTGGCAAATAGCAAGTATTTTCCTTTTTTTAAGTTTTTAAATAAATGCCTCACTGGGGTCAGAGGTTGAGAGTCAAAAACTGATGACTGATACATTTGGGAAACCATTGTGTTTCAACTCTTGTACATTAAGCACACAATTCATTTGTAAGATTTGACAAACCTCATTCTACAATGTAATGTCATGTTCAGTGCACTCATTGAAAACCCCACACTTCTGCCCACTGACTTATATTAATAGAAATTTTTCACTGAACTGTATAAAATTTTTTTTTTGAGTTTTGACCTTCCACAGTCATTAGAGATCTTTTCTCCAGGTCTTGACAAGCATCAGAAAGTTCAGGGGGATTGAGCTACGAGGAGAGGCTGAATAAACTAGGTTTGTACTCGTTAGAGTTTAGAAGAATGAGGGGAGATCTCATTGAGACGTATAAGATGATGAATGGGATGGATAGGATAGAGGTGGAGAGACTCTTCCCGCTCAAAAAAGACAGTAGGACTAGGGGGCACAGCCTCAAGATAAAGGGGAGGCGGTTTAGAACGGAGTTGAGGAGGAACTTCTTCACTCAAAGGGTGGTGAATCTCTGGAATTCTCTGCCCGTTGAAGTGGTGGAGGCTGCCTCGCTAAATATTTTTAAGACGCGGGTTGATAGGTTTTTGATAAGAGAGGGGATTAAGGGTTATGGGGAGAGGGCGGGAAAGTGGAACTGTGCCACGACAGATCAGCCATGATCTTATTGAATGGTGGGGCAGGCTCGAAGGGCTAGATGGCCTACTCCTGCTCCTATTTCTTATGTTCTTATGTTCTTAAATGAATCAGTGAAGTGGGCACACGGTAGAGCACATGTCTCTGACACACTGGACAGCACTTTACGGCCTCGCTCGGGTGAGACCGGAAATTCCCACCCAAGGTAAACGGAGATTTCCGTTGTCAGACTCTTGCCCACACTGGTGGGTGAGATAGCAGAGTTCCGGTCACTGTTTTAAGTCAACATTATTACAATTATGCATCTCTTTCTTGAAGCTTGTTCCAGCCTGGTGGATGTCCGATAACTATAAGGCAAAGAGCTCCCATCTGAGTGAGAAGAATGAAAGCCAATCTCCATCCAACAATCTGCTCTGAAGACTGGTCACATTTTGACAACTGTGACAAATCCCACCACAACAGTTGAGACAATTCTTAATGTTCTAAAACAATCAACAACTTTCTAAATTTAAAGAACATCAGTAACCAAAGCCAATCCTAACTCTTAATATTAACGGATCCTTCAAGAGAAACATCCAGGATCCAGATGTGCATCTTCATCAGAAATTAATCAATTCTTTATTGGGCCTTTGCATATCAGTGTACACAGTTTTGTTAAAGTCCATCATTAATGTTTAGGACATATTGACCCCACCCTCATGGTGGAGGATCTTCTGGTCCTGCTGAACTCAATGGCCATTTATGTTGTTCATCAGCTACTCCACGGTGGGGGCGGGTGGGAGGAGGGTCGCCTTTGGTGGGACGGGAAGATCCCGCCGGTGGGAATAGCTGGAAAATCTGGCCATTAGTTACAGAAATACAGACAAACAATGGAGAAAATATTATTGCCGCTCCTTCAGTGGTGGCGGTAATAACCACTGAGGCAGAAGCAGCTTTTGCCATTTGGAACTATAGGAACAGGTTCAGAACAATTAGCCAATATGTAAGAAGTCTTAACAAATACCATTGTTGTAACGTAACCTTATAATGAACAGAGATTTAGAAGATAATGAGGAAAATGATTATGATCAAGCAGACCATTTGCCCCAACTAAATAGTTTAGGGAGGATCAAGAGTCAAGATTTTAAATTGTAGAGAGACATTTCGGAGATGGTTCTCTCCTCAGCCACCGGGGGACCTCTGGAGAAGTTGGCAGAGTGCAGCTATTCACTGAATTCCTTCAAGTAAGAGCGGGACCTACTTCTGGCTGGGGAGATCATCTTCTCCAAAGGTTAGACACTGTATAGAATTATCAGGATCAGAATGATTTCCTGAACTAGCCCCAATTATCTACAGGGGTCAGAGAGGAAAATGCCCATTTTTTTTTAAATCCCAACTTGGCCTGAGTTTTTATCTGTTTTATTCTTCTCTCCCAGGAGATCACATGGGCCCGAATTTTTCTGTGGCAATGATGATGAAACTGTCAGCTCTCGCTGTCATTACTGCACTGAAACTGACAGAAACTTGGGGAGTTGTGATGTGTGCAGAATAACACAGCAATCCAGAAGCCGCTGTCAGTTTGGCTACGCTCCTCAGTAAGGTGCACTGGAGACATGACAATCTCCATTGCAATCCGGTAATTGATGAAATCTTCCACTCGACACCATTAGTCTCACTTTAAACACCCTTGAAAAAACTGCTCATTGTTGAATGAATGAAACCAGCTTTTTAATAATGTACAAGCTTCATAATTACTATTAAACATCTTCACTGGCCCTGAATGACTTAATTTTACTTCATGTCAAATTCTCGATATGATTTAAAACAAGCCACATGCTGGTAAAAACAGAACATGTTTCATTTTTTCAAAAGCATGCAAGCAATCTTGCAACTTGATGCAGTCCCAACTTTATTTCACTCACTGTCTGAAAAATTAAATTAAATGTAGAAGACTTGGGACGGAATCTTACCACCGTTCACGCTGATGGGATTTTCCCATCCTGCCGTAGTGAATGGAAATTTGGCTGGCCACCAAATTCTCTGATCTCACTGCAACGGGAGCATGGTTTGAAGAACAGAAAAGATAGCACCCTTTGTGTTTTATAGTGTGGCACAGTGGTTAGCACTGCTTCGTCACAGTGCCAGGGACCCGGGTTCAATTCCTGGCTTGGGTCACTGTCTGTATGGAGTCTGTACGTTCTCCTTGTGTCTGCATGGGTTTCCTCCAGATGCTCCAGTTTCCTCCCACAGTCCTCTGGTTATGTGTATTGGCCGTGCCAAATTCTCTCAGTGTACCTGAACATGCACCAGGGTGCAGCAACTAGGGGATTTTCACAGTAACTTCATTGCAGTGTTAATGTAAGCTGACTTATGACATTAATAAACTTTAACTTCCTGCTTTGCAGCTGTTTGTGGAAAGTTCAATTCGATTTGTTGCCTGCCTGCTGCTGCTGCCTTTTGATTTGACACCATATTTAAAACAGTCACTGGGAAATGGGAAGTAACCACCACAAAGGTTGTTCCTTTAAGGTTGTCAGCATGTGGTATGACTTGAAGGGGCGGCAGCATTCTATCATCAGAACAGAAGTGTGTCAGGCGACCCAGTCTCAGTTTCATTTTGGCCTCCCAGCAGAACACAGCTCACACAGCACTCCTGACAACCTCCTCAAGACTTTGATCTGTGCATATATGTTCTGATGTGCCTAGTCTAAATAAATGAACCCACAATGTGATTGGTGCCTTCATATCGTTTAAAACAGCAAGCACCTTTGCTTTACTGCTGGCTGCAAAATCCACACCTTGGGTTCATGTGATGATTTAACTGAAGATCACCACAACTCAAGCAAGCGGCAAGTTTGATAAGGTAGATCTTGGATGTGTATTGCGATGCACAAGGCTTAATGGTGTGAGTGAGGTAGACCAGAGGATTTCTTTATGTTCATCAATCTTCATATGATTGAATTAATCATAATCGAGAGCTCTTTCCTTATTTATATGTTTCAACGAACAATAGGGAAAAAACGGAAAGGTTGTTTGTTTCCTGCACCTCATTTAACTTGTGAATGGGGAACATAGCAACTAAATAGTTGGAGATCAAGGTTTAAGATGGACACTAAGAAGAAATATTCAGGTATGAATCATGCTAGGGGAAGTCTCATTCACATCCAAATAAAAAGAACCAGTCCTTATTGAAATAAATAAGAACATTCCTTTTTATTAAACTTATGCCTATCTTCTGCAATTACTAGAATAATAGACATGAGGCTGGACTTTACATCCTGTGCTTACATGAAATATAACATGATGTTGGGACTCACAAATAAGGAGTGAGTGAGAGAGAAGGGGATCTGGAAATAGGACTATCCTGGAAAGTGAGGACCCCGACAGGGGAAGCAAAGATCGCTGTTCCCATGGGGACTGCATATTCTGAAGGGAGCTCCTTCAGTAAGGAAGAAATGAGAAGGAGACAGAGCAGGCCCACTGTCCAGGAATTGGTACACTCGGCAGTCAAGGCTGGCGAGGAATCTGCTGCTGCATAAGGTCTGGAACAAGACAGACAACAGCAACAACTAGTCTTTGGTGGACTGTACAGGTAAAGGGAAAAGATTAATTATCTTTAGATCTCAGAGCACCAGTGTTTTCACAGACTGTGACTCTGCAGGGAGAAACAGTGACCTCCCTTTGTGAATTGCTGACTGGGGAGGTTACATTGGTGACTACATTATGCCTGTCACTCTCAAGCAGACTGCGACTTTGAATGTTTATGCCTTGGGCTCACTCCAGGAAGCAGCTAGAGGTCCCTGCAACATATCTCAAACTTTTTGAGATGTTGCGTAAAGGTGGACATAGATGCAATGTTTCAGCAAGAAAATAACTTCAGCTTCTTCATCATCAATGAATTAGTCAGGTTGAGAGAGCCAGAGGCTGTGTGTGTATTGCTGGATTCCACAAAGTTCAGGGTGTAATAGACTGCATGCATGTGGTCATCAAAGGCCCATTAGCCCAGCCTGGGGTATTTGTCAATCATAAAATTTACATCCCATCAATGTCCAACTTGTGTGTGACAATCATTAAAGGATCCTGTAGGTGTGTGCTTGCTATCCTGGGAATAGTCACAACTCTTACATCTTGAGGCATTCCTGATGTTATGGATGTTACAGATTTCTATCCATCAGGGCCAACTGAGAAATACCTACTTGGAGACAAGCAAAACTTGCTGAAGAGTTGGCTCCATGCACCATGGAGAAATGTACGGACAGCAGCTGAATTGCTGAGTTACAATGAGAGCCATGCATCTACCAGGGTCATCGCTGAAAATGTGATTTTGATGCTTGGACCTTGCAGGCAGTTCCCTGCAATATTCTCTGGCTTGTTTCTCACCAATCATCATGGTTTGTTGTGCTGTATACAGCCTGGTGCTCTAGAACAGAATCCCTGGCAGAGATAATCTAACGGAGTGAGCCACATCTGCTGTAGGTGACTCTGACAGTTAGCAGGAAGTTATCATTGAAACATGTGACTGTCCGTGTCTGTGATCCTCCATTTTGCCTGGAAGCAGCAGGACATGATGAGGATCCAAGCAGAAAGTGTTGGAAATAGTCAGGAAGTCCATCAGCTTCTGTGGAAAGACAAACGGAGTTAAAGAGTAGAATAGGACTCTTTTAGTAAACATTTCTTATTCAAGAAGGAATAGAGTAGGTGTGCTCAAATATTATTTCCTTCTTGATAAGGTTTGAATGAGACACTGCTGGTACAGTCGTCCCCAGAATGGGACAAAATGCTTTCACCCTATTGCTGATACACCACTAATGGAGTTTTGGCATTTATAACTGAAGGTAAAGTGTAAAAGTAAGGAAGTGTTTCTGCACTTATACAAAGCATTGGTGAGACCACACCTGGAGTACTGTGTACAGTTTTGGACCTCTTACTTGAGCAAGTGGCATTTGAGGCAGTTCAGAGGAGGTTCACAAGACTGATTCCAGGGTTGAGGGGTTTGTCATATGAAGAAAGATTGAGCAGTTTGGGCCTATAGAGTTTCGAAGAATGAGGGGAAATCTAATTGAGGCATATCAGATGATAAAAAAAAGACAGAGTAAATGTAAAGTGAAGGCTTCCTCTTGTGAGGAAATCTAGAACACTAGTGGCAGAGATTAGAATTTGAGGGTGTAACGTCAGAGTGAAGGGATGCTCCTTTAAAACTGAGATGAGGAGCAATTTCTTCAGCCAGAGAGTGGTGAATCTGTTGAACTCATTGCTACAGAGGGCTGAGGAGGCCAGGTTATTGAGTGTGGCATGTTTGTCCATGGATCTCTGAAGGCAGAAAGGCAGGTTAATAGGGTGGTGCAAAAGGCAGATGATACACTGCCTTTATCAATCGGGTTAAGGATTACAAAAGCACCACGATGGAGTTATATAGAACTTTGATGAGGCCACAGTTATGTGCAGTTCTGGTCGTCACATTATAGGAAGGTCGTGAATGCACTGGAAGGGGTAAGACAAGATTCACCAGGATGTTGCCTGGGATGGAACATTTAAGTTATGAAGAGAGGTTGGATGGTCTTGGGTTGTTTTCTCTGGAGCAGATTGAGGTGTTCAAGATTATGAGGGGCATGGACGGGGTGGACAGGGAACAGCTATTCTCCTTGGTTGAAGAGTCAGTTACGAGGGGACACAAGTTAAAAGTGAGGGGTGAGAGGTGTAGGGGGGGATTTGAGGAAAAACTTTTTTATCCAGAGGGTGGTGATGGTCTGGAATGCACTGCCTGGGAAAGTGATGGAGGTGGGATGTCTCACATCCTTTAAAAAGTACCTGGATGAGTATTTGGCATGCCATAACATTCAAGGCTATAGGCCAAGTGCTGGAAAACGGGATTAGGTGGGTAGGTCAGGTTCTTTCATGTGTCTGTGCAGACTCGATGGGCTGAAGGACCTCTTCTGCTCAATAGTATTCAGTGATTCTGTGAATGTCTTTAAGACAGAGGTAGATAGAGTGTTGATCAATAATGAGATCAAGGGTTATAGGGAGAAGCAGGAGAACGGGGATGAGAATCATATCAGCCATGATTGAATGGCGGAGCAGACTTGATGGGCCAAATGGCCAAATGCTGCTCCTATATCTTATGGTCTTATGGTCTAAGGGTTATAGTTTTAAGATAAGGGCTAGCAGATTTAAAACAGAGATGAGGAGAAACTACTTTTCTCAAACGGTCATGTTTCTATGGAATTCATTACCCCATAGTGTGGTAGATCCTGGGACACTGAGGAGGAGAAAGGCAGATTTTTAATTAGTAATAGGTTGAAGGGTTATGGAGAACAGGCAGGAAGGTAGAATTGAGGCTGAGACGAGATTAGCCATGACTGTATTGAATGGAGGAGCAGGCTCGAGAAGCTGAAATGCCTGTTCCTGGTTCTTATGCTTCAGTTTCTGCTCTGGAGGTTGCCTTAGAATCATAGAAATCATAGAAAACCTACAGTGCAGAGAGAGGCCACCTGGCCCATCGAGTCTGCACCGTCCACAATCCCACCCAGGCTCTACCCCCACATCCCTACACATTTACCTGCTAATCTCTCTAACCTATACATCTCAGGACACTAAGGGGCAATTTCAGCATTACCAATCAACCTAACTCGCACATCTTTGGACTATGGGAGGAAACTGGAGCACCCGGAGGAAACTGATGCAGACACAAGGAGAATGTGCAAACTCCGCACAGACAGTGACCCAAGCTGGGAATTGAACCCAGGTCCCTGGAGCTGTGAAGCAGCAGTGCTAATCACTGTGTTACCGTGCCTTCTTCAAAGAGTACAGTCACCTATGGTGGACTTCTCATGAAGCTGCCATCAAACCAATAACAGCATGTCTTTAAATGCGTGATCGACTTCCGGTTGATGACCAAAGCCCATTCTCACCAAACATCCCGTCCTACACAGTCGATTGTGTGCAGAACCCTCCTTCCCTAATTGGCTGGACTTTCTACCAGTTGGCTGTGTAAGTTGGCCAGCTGACACACCATTCACTGTGCTGACATGGTGGGGGTATGAACAAGTGGATACACTTCCTATTGTGTTACTCTCACAGTGCCAGAAACACACAATCCATCCTGTAAGAGTTAAAATCAATGCACCACACACACACACTAACATGAAATATTCTATTTGTATAATATATAACTGGCCTCTATTGAAATCATAAATTTGAGTTTGCAATGTCATGTGAATCAGTGGGTTAATGGTGGCACCAACATGTCTTTCCATAATATCTCATTGAGTTCTACAAATGAGGTCACCGATCCCGAATAGAAGAACCTTGATCTAGTTAGAGCCAAGTACTTTTAAAAGCTATATACCAAAATTCAACTGATTGAAAAGGGTAAAGCTTTTCCTAACACCTATGGACCAAACAAAGGATGACTGAAATGATTTAATGCTTTATGCTGGGGCAATTATGAACATAGGTGACCAATTGATACAAATGGTATGCGGTTTGGTCCTTAAATGTTAACTTATTGTCCACATATAGGAATATACCAAAATTAAAATGAAAAGGTGATTTAAGAACATAATTGTGGATATATTCTTGAGAAATAAGAATCAGAGCTCCAACAATAAGGGTCATAACTCATTATCTTAGCTGGCAGTCTTTAAATGATGAAAAACATATAAATCGTATTCCTGAAAAGGATCATCAGAACTGATTTTGGAGATTGAACAAAATTGAATACCTTTTACAAATCTGTGTGTTCATTTTAGCCAATATGCTGACCCAATCTTTAATTTAGCTGTACTGAAAGCTTTAGTTTGGATTTGTACATCACAATTTTTAGCCAATTATTTTTCCATTCTTGCAACAATTTGTACATTGCAAAAGAATTTCCACAGTGAGTAGTCTCACAACACCAGGTTAAAGTCCAACAGGTTTATTTGATAGTACAAGCTTTTGGAGTGCCATTCCTTCATCAGGTGAGTGCAGGATTTGTTTCACAAACAGGGCATATAGAGCCACAAACTCAATTACAAGATAATGGTCGGAATGTGAGTTTTAATAGGTAATCAAGTCTTTACGGGTGCAGACGATATGCATGGAGAGGGTTAAACACAGGTAAATTTTCTCCAGCCAGGACAGTTAGTGGGATTTTCCACTCCCAGGGTTACAGATACTGTGACATGAATGCACGATTCTGGCTGAGGCCACTCTCACGTGTGCGGAACTTGGCTATCAGTTGTATCGTGAAGGCCACCTTGGAGAATGACTATCCGAAGATCAGAGGCTGAATGCCCTTGACTGCTGAAGTGTTCCCCGACAAGCCTGGTGATTGTCGAGCAGTGTCCATTCATCCATTGTTGTAGTGTCTGCATTGTCTCACCAATGTACCATGCCTTCTTTCTTGCAGTGTATCGGGTAGACAATGTTGGCCAAGTCACAACAGTATGTACCATATACCAGGTGGATGGTGTTCTCACATGAGATGATGGCATCCGTGTCGATGATTCGGCACATCTTGCAGAGATTGCTATGGCAATGTCGTGTGGCGTCGTGGTCACTGTTCTCCTGAATTTGCTGTATACAATGGTTTGTTTGAGGTTGCGCAGTTGTTTGAAGGCAAGTAGTGGGAGTGTGGGGATGGCCTTGGGGGTGTTTGTCTTGATTGATAACATGTTGAAGGTTTCGGAGAAGATGTCATAGCTTCTCCGCTCCAGGAAAATACTGGACGCCATGTCCCGTGTTTGTCTTCTGAGGAGGTTGGTGCAGTTTTTCACTGTGACACATCCTTCATCATCCAGTACTTTTCTGGAGCAGAGAAGCTACGACATCTTCTGCGGAGCCTTCAACAAGTCATCGATGAACACAAACATCTCACCAAAGTCATCCCCACACTCCACTACTTGCCTTCAAACAACTGCACAACCTCAAACAGACCAGTCCGCAGCAAACTACCCAGCTTTCAGGAGAATAGTGACCATGACACCATACAATTCTGCCACAGCAACTTCTGCAAGTCTTGCCGGATCACTGACACAGACACAATCATCTCACATGAGAACACCATCCACTAGAGAACGGTACATACTTTTTGACTCGGCCAACACTGTCTACCTGATAAGCTGCAGGAAAGGATGTTCCGAGGCATGGTACATTGATGAGATCATGCAGACACTGTGACACCGGATGAATGGACACCGTTCGATAATCACCAGGCAGGAGTGTTCTCTTCCTGTCGGGGAACACTTCAGCAGTCATGGGCATTCAGCCTCTGATCTTCACATAAGCATTCTCTAAGGCAGCCTTCATGACACACAACGCAGAATCGTTGAACAGAAACTGATAGCCAAGTTCTGCAATAAAGTCAGTATAAAATGGCATATTCAAAATCAACTATAGCTGTATCATCTATTAACATAGTACAAGGTCCCAAGACATGTCATAGGTGTGCTATCAAACAAAAATTAGACTTTATCCACATTAAATCATATTAAGACATCCATCCAAATGCTTGATAAAAGAGGTGGATTAAAGGAGCAGAAAGGGTAAAAGTGGGAAGCCTCAGTCATGAGGGTACATAGTTTTACGTTTAGGGGTGGGAGATTCAGAGGGGAGTTGCAAAAAAATTCTTTTACTCAGAGGGTTGTAGGAACATGGAATGCATTGCCTGGGAATGTTGTTGAGGTTGGAAGCCTTACAACCTTTAAAAAATATTTGGATGAGCACTTATCATAATGTTAATATTGTAATATTCAAGGATATGGGGCAAGTGCAGGAAATTGGGATTAGTGCACCTTTAGTGGTAGATATTGTCTGTGCAGACTCAATGGGCCGAAGGGCCTTTTTTACACTGTATGACTATGACTCTAAGGTTTATGGAGAAGATTTTATACCTTAGGACTGAAGCTGCTGAAAGCAAGTGTGTCAATGGTGCCAAAACCTGAGACCAGCTTGGAAATTAACAGAGGAATTATACACATAGTACAGTTTACCAATCATTGCTCGATGCTTAAGTGACTATGAATGAGATTATGCCACTCCATTCTGCAACTTGGGCCATTTTAAAGACTGAGGCCAAAGTCAACAAAATAAAGATGGTCCAATACTATGGCAAGGCGAATAAGAATATCAGCAGCATGAAGTTGGTCACTCTCTTTCATTATCCAAGTTAGCAGCTGCAGCATAAGCATTGCATAATGTGCACTTTAGTCAAACATGAACAGGAGAAGTTAGAATTGTAGGATTTTACATCACAGTGGGAGGTCATTTGTCTCATCACTCCTTTGCCAATTCTCCAAATGGACAATTAACTTCCAATTCCTCTTCCTATTTTCCCTATTTGCTCCTCACTCATTTTCAATTATCTATCCATTTCCCTTTTACAGGCTTTCATGAATTTTGTTACCACCACTATTTGGGACACATTCCACAACCTGTCACAGAAAATAAATTCTCCTAACCTCTTCCTTCATTCTATTGGGGATAAAGCTTAAGATTTTGCTCCAGTGGAAATCCTCTTTCCCCTGTTTATTCTCTCAATGCTGTTCACAATTTTGAAGATGCATATCAGACCTTTATCTTTAACTCATTTCTACTAATGGACAGCTGCAGTTTCCCAATGTTTCCCTATGTCCTTGAATAACTTGATACCTTTAACCCTTATTATCATGCTTGTGAATACACTTTCACCTCACTATGGCCTTAACACCCTTTGTAAAGTACAGCACCCAAGGTGGTGATAATATGAGAGTCCCCTCTATGGGATCCATTGGACTGTTAACAGACATTGTGCTACAGCTAAAAAGAAATGGCTTGTTTATTCTATCCAGGGGCCACTTGTGAAGTCCAGTGTACTCCAAATAAAGCATTGCTCCACCCTTATTCCCTGCTTGGCCATGTATCTGGAAATCGAGAAGGAAATCTGTGCATGGCTGGAGGCATCTCTATAGATCATCTGATGAGGAGGAGGGAGGTGGTGATGATTAAATGTGACTGACCTGTGTGCAACATCTTTAGCCTGCCCCCAGGACCCTTCAATAAATTGTATAGGTTTAGCTTTGCCTTTTTGCTATTATACTCTATAGCCTATTTTGAAATCCTGGGATTCTGTATGCTCTTTTTATAGCTTTTATTAACTTGTCCTCCCACTATTGAAGATTTGTGTATTGCCCCCCCTTTGGTCCTTCTGATTCTCAATTCTGTTTTAACATTTAGTGGAATGGAGGTCAGATTGCTTGTCAGAGTTGGTTCATAAATCTGGATCAAAGTAATTAATTGGTTGCAGAAGATTAGATGTTCACTCGTTTCCCTTTTTTCATCTTGACAATTGAGCTATTGTGTAAATTTAGAAAATACAGAAATATAGAGGAGAAATGTGTAAATGTCGCGACTGTTGCTCAGACATAAAATGGATGCTTATAATGACAATCTGCTATGGTGTTCATCCGACTCAATTTAAAGGTATCCTGTACTTCTGCCTAAAGTAGGCATTAGGACCCTTACATATGTAAATAAGGGGCCGAACATCTGGACGCTTCTGGAAATTGGTTTCCGATAAGTGAAGCAGATGTCAAGCCTTGCTAGTCAAGAATTTTCAATAGCAGCTGCAGCTTAAACAGTGGCAGCCATCACTAGGTAAAGTAACATTTTAAAATGTTAAAGAAAAATAGAATCGCTGTACAGAGTGCAGACAGGAAGAACATCAATGTTCTCCTGATTCTACCAGTCCTTATGATCAGCCCTCATTGATGCTCTAATCTCCCTCCTGGGCCTAATTGTTCAGCCGCGACTGGTGAGGCAAGTGAGTATTCAACCTAATAAAATGTATGAATTGTCTGTAGGGGTGTGACAGATGCCAGAACAAAATAATAATGAGGCCTAAAAACCAATTGCAGGCTTGCTTTGGGCTTCCCAACAGGCAAAGGATCAGTGGCAGAGGAACTGACATTTTGCTAGGGGTTAAAGATGATGAGCTCAATATGGCTGATAAGTTGAAGGAAATTGTGATTCATTGGACACACAATTTGATAACACAGAGGCAAATGAAATGTTGTGGAGTTGGGTGAACTTGGTTGGCATGTGGTTATTAATCCCCATAACTGTGGATGATGTCCTACTGGGACAAGAGAAGATGGAGGCTAAGGATAGAATCCAAATATGGTGGGAATGGTGGAGGAATGTATTTGGATAGATAGGAATGAAATGATATCAAACTGGAGGCTAAAACCAGTCTGAAATCAATCCTCATTAATGTAATTGTGCAAGCTACAACCATTCTTTCATTTGCTGCTGTGCTGTCAGACTGCTTGTCCAATGAATCCTAACATCCTCTAACTCATTGTCGGGGATATTGAACCCACCATCTTTAACACCTACTAAAATTGCAACTCCTTTGCCAATCAGGAGATCCAAATCCAGCCTGAAATTGATGTTTTGGCCTCATTAATATTGTCTGCATAAGCTGCAGACATCTGGTGTATGTCCAGGAGCAGAATTTTCAGCAAAATTAACACTAAGCCACCAAGTCATGGCCTGAAGATAAGTTCCAGAAGAGGGTTAGAGTGGGAAGATGTAAGAGGTAATGAAGATGAGAAGTGCACTCCTGTCCCATGAAGCTGGATGGCAGAGGGCAGACATTGGTTCAGGATGTTGTGGTCAACCATGTTAAACATTGTAGAAAAGTCAAAGGGAATACGGATGCATCAAAGTCATTAATCATTACAGTATGGCAATATGCTAGTACCATCAGCGGCAGCTTGGGATGATCCAAGAACTTGGAAGTTAAGCAGCTGCAGAATATCATTTCTCCTTTTTCCTTCTTTCTCCATGTCCAGATCTTACATTCCTTGAATGTTTCTTGCCTAGAGGTAACCCGGAAGATGCACTGAGGGATCCCTTGGAAGTCTGATTCTCTTACTGGAATAGTTGACTCGAAGAAAATAAAAAGGATTAAAAAGAGTTCTAACTTCTGAGTACCTATGGTATTGGCCGCATTCCCCTTTCCCAAGTACCACTCCACTACTTCACCCCCACAACCTGACTACTACCCCAATCCCTGCTCCTCCTGACTAACCACCAACCCTTGACTAACCTCACACCCCACTGACTGTCCCCAGACCACTTTATTATACACCTGACATCCCCATCCCCTTGACCAACCAACTAACTCTGATCCCACTGCCTACTTCCCCACCATTCCAATCCTCAGACTAACCCCTTGATCACCCGAATACCCTCCTGAACCCACCCACAACCCCCTGACTATGCTGCTGACCACCTGACTATTTGACCAACTCTCACGCACCCCCTTCCACTCATGATTACACTCCCCACCTATCTCCCAAACCCATGACTACCCACCAACAATCCTATTCTGCATTGAAAACCTCCACATTTGCAGACTGGGTTGGATATCTGGGCAAGAAACCAAGGCTCCAGACAAAGCTAAGTGAAATAAAGCAGAGTGGTAATACAGCGGCAAGGTGCCACAATGGTTAGCACTGCTGCCTCACAGCTCTAGGGACGCGGGTTCGATTCTGGCCTTGGGTGACTGCCTGTGTGGAGTTTGCAAATTCTGCCCTGAGTGCGTGGGTTTCTTCCGAGTGCTCTGTTTTCCTCCCACACTCCAATGATGTGCAGATTAGGTAGATTAGCCATGTCAAATTGCCCCTTAGAGTCACAAGGTTAGATGGATTAGCCATGGTAAACGTGTGGGGTTACAGGTATGAAGCGGGGGAGTGGACCTGGTAAAATGCTCTGTCAGAGAGTAGATGCACACTCAACAGGGCCAAATGGCCTCTTCAGCACAGTAGGGATCCTATGAAATCATTTGTACATGCACCTGCTGAAGATAATAGTATATTCATTCAAATAGGAAAATGCTTACTATAAAACTCTATAACAACAGTGATCTTCAAACCCATCAGGAGAGCATGAGCTGAATTTAAAGAGGACTACCATTTATATTTGGGAAACATGCATTTATCAACATTACAAGGTTAATACAAATTAATCTATGAATTTATAATCAAGGTCAACTTATTGGTGATTCTAATTTAAACAATTGTCATCAAAATGACATTGCAAATTCTTCATCGCTACCATCGAAGGAGGAAGCATGTATACTTTTTTAAAAACTTCACTTTACACTTTAATTGTGATTGATGAAATGAAACATCTAAACCTTCCAACAGCATTATGGATCCTCTGTTCCAATAAGCCAACGGTACTAGGTCATCATATTGCACATCCATCTGAATGTATATTTAAAAAATAAGCAGAGAAAATAATGCAGCTAGAAATTTGCATGAAAATATTAATAAGGGCACAGAGGACATTCAACCCGCTGGAGGTTTCTAACTGAGTTGGTGGACTGGAGCATTTTGAAAGTGAGCACTTGTGATTTTTGCTTTATTGTGTTTCAAGTGCAATGATAAGTGGACACTTTCAGTTGTGAGTGTTCAGTCAACTAAGGATAGGTTCATAGCTGAGAATGAGACCATGGGGGGTTTTTAACCCTGAAGTGTGATGAAACATTTCAATACATTAAAAGGGCTATGGAAATGTAAGCTATTGTTGTTCTCCCTGCCTGATGGTCAGCTAAAATCATTTACTGTGAGCCATGGGGTTCTGCTAAGTTCAGGTTTGTATTTGATCTCCTGAGCATGCTCTTTCCAACTTCTCCACAGCTGGTCCTGAAGGCATTCATGGGTCTGAATTCCAGTATATATTAGAGGGATTGAGGGGAAGGCAGCAGTGAGTGTTGTGCCAGGCTGTCTCATTAGTGTAAAGGAATTGGGCTACAAATTACCCAAATTGATGAGTTTAATTACTCTTTACTTTTTTACTTTCCCCCAGGTAAAGCTGAACCCCACAGGATAAGTTAAGGCCCTGCTGTTGCAAACCAGATGCCCCAATTGGTGTCAGCAAATGGCATCTGAATGGGTGAATTTCCACTGAGTCCCAACTGGAATGGGTGGGAAGTAGGCCAGTGCAATTAAAAGGGACCTGTTAAAATCAGACAGGTCCCATTCTCCACTTGGTGGGAAACTGACTCAACAACTTTGTTTCCTGCTTTCCCATCCAGGCCTACGCATTTTGTGTTTTTAGTTAATACCCTGGAGTCAGGGATCAAATGGGAATTCTGACCCCGCCACTATGTCTGGGGAAATCAGCCTATTCCCGAAATTGACAAATAGTGGCCAATTAAGCTTGGCAAGTGGACTATGAAAGCTGACAGCCAATGGGAAACCATCTGGCATGGAAGGAGCTGTAGGCTGTGCCTCCAACTTGAGGCTCCCTCTTCGCAACTTTAAAAACTTCTGAAGGAGAGAATGGCTACAGCCACCATTGTGGAGAGTAATTGATAGGGGGAAAGTCAGGCCAGTGGGAGTAAAGGGAGTAAGGTCAGCGGGGGGCAGGAGGGAGGAGCTACAAAGACATCTTGGAGTGCTGGTCCGCGGTCGACAACTGGGTGACAGTTTGAGCTGACACCAGAGGGCCCCTGCAGTTGGCATTTAAATTACTTTAAGCTACTGCCACTTGCATTTGGGTACAAATGGCCTGCAGCATGAAATAACTGGCAAACTTTCACGACAACCTTTGCGCTTCCCTGCCTCTGTCCTTGCCCCCATACTGTGGTGGACATTCTGCTCCAATTCAATAGCAATGTTGTTGTCTGGACAGTCTATTTTGTTGAAGACAGTTATATGTGAGAAAGCAAAAACATGTCTTTCCTTGTTGAAAATTCTCTTGCCTCAAACTTCCTGAACTTTATGTTTATCACCAAACGTTCCCATATTTCAATTTGCCTTGGCTTCATGCCTATTAGACATTGATTCTTGAAATAGATTTGTATGTTTGTTAGGTTAGTTGAAATCAAAGTCTCTGGAATTCCTTCTCTTCCCTGTAATTTATTTTGCATTTGAGATGATTAAATAAATCTATATACTATATACAATACTATATACTATATATATATGTCTCTCCCCTTTCTGGTCAATGAATCAGGCACTGTCTGGAATACTGAATTTACTTTTGGGAACTCAGAAAGGATGTGTCGGCCTCGGAAGATTCATTAGAATGATAACAGGGCTTAAAGTGTAAAATTCTGAGGACAGATTGCACAAATATAACTTGTACTCTCCAGAGTTACGAGGATTGGGAAGGGATGTAGTCGAGGTACTTAAGATGATGAATTCAGTAGGGTAGGTACAGAGAAAGCATTTCCTTTGGTGGGTGAGCCCTCAATAAAAGGAATGAGCTTAAAATTAAAGCTCCGCCATTTAAAAGTGAAATCAGTTTATTAGACAAAATCTAGTCGAATATAAAATACTGCGGATGCATGAGAATCTGAAACAAAAACAGAAAATGCTGGGAAATCTCAGCAAGTCTGACAGCATCTAGGGGGAGAGAATAGAGCCAACGTTTGGAGTCTGGGTAACCCTTCCTCAGAGCCCTTGTCCAAATCTAGTGGACGCCTGGAACTTGCTTTGCCAAAAGGTTACGAATGTTGGTTCGATTGAAGCTTTCCTGTCTGCGAACAATAGATTGTTATCAGCTGAAGGTATGAAGGGATATGGAACAAAGATGGACAATGTTGTGGTGTAGATCAGCTTAGATCTAATTGAATAACAGACGGGGCTCAAGGGGCGGAATGGCTGTTTAAACAAAATGCAGGTGAATCAGTCCTAAAAGCTTTTGACTCTTTTGTCCTGTTATTCTGCTGCTGTAACTGTCTCTTGGTGCTTGGTAATGTTGACATGAGGGAGAGAGAAAGGTGCTTGGCTCTGCACTTACATGAACCACTGGGGTTTTGTACTGCCAAATGTCTCCTTATAACTTGACCCATATGCTGTCACGGCAGTCTCTTTACTGGGCTTTGGCTTTGACGAGCTGCCAGTTTCCTGAAGTTGCTTAGTTTTCTCTGCGGAGCTCTTTTCCTTACCAAATGTATTAACTGCTGCATGAGCACCGCTCCTCTGGGCTTGCGGTAGCAGATTTTGACTTGTATTTAGAATTCTGGGGAATGTGGAGAGCTCCAGCGCCTGTGCTATTAGCAAGCGCAGAGTCTTTAAAATCAGCATGGATGGAACGGATGCAGGCTTCCCTGCCTATAGGAGCAGCGGGCAGTCGGACTGGACGGCAGAGGCATCACAAATGAAACTGCGTTGATGAAAAGAAAAGCCATATTTTTAGTACATATTTTTAAAATCAGCTGAAGTTTAAAAAAAAGCCAGAGTCCAGGGCATTATATTTTGTTAGGCACTAAGTGAATGCTCACCCACAGTGCGTATACTCTGTCCCCTATCACTGGCAAAAGAGAAACGGATGAGAAAGGCTACATCTGCTTTATACGGGGCCCACCAGGGTTCCTGGCTCTTTCTGACATTTACTGTCTCCTGTTTCTTGTATGTTGATCTAACGCCACAGTAAATATTTCAGCCAACTGGGAAAGTGAGACAGTAATTTGTTTTTTAAATTTCTCTCTGTAATCTTTTTTTTTAAGTTAGGATATCATTGCTTCACTTTTAATTTTTTCCAATTACTGTATTTCATTCAAATCATTTTTCTCTTAAAAAGCCATTTAAATTTTAATGTAGTTAATCTACTTACTGACAGGCCTATTCCAAAGCCAGTCTGTGTAAACAGAAATGACTGCCTGATTTAGATGAGAAATTTACCAGTAATTGACAGGTACATAATTGGAAAAACGACTCCATAACCTTAATCTAAAATACAATATTTATATGTTAAGATTTTAGTAAAATACAGTGCTATACATGGTGTAATTTGTAATGTCTTACCATTTTAAAATTAACTGGAAATTACCAGCAAAGCTTTCCTGGTCTACCTGAACCCACTGTCAGGAGAACATAAAATCTGTTACCTTGTTCAGTGTTCAGCTAAAAATTATAAACTCTGATAACTTTCAGGGTGGAAATGACATGCAGGTATATGTCACTAAGGGATTATAAAGCATCTGGTCCACTGATTCTAATTCTAAAAGAGACATAGAAAAAATTGTAATCCCCTTTCCACGACTTTCTTAATTTGCAATAATCTTACACTATCCAATGTCGTCTGGATGAACATAGCTTGCGTCATGACATACTACAATATGATGGTATTATAAATCATGAAATACATATCGCTAAAGACTAGAATCCCTACAGTGCCATTTGGCCCATCAAGGCTGCACCGACTCTCTGATAGCATATTTTACCCACACCCTCTCCCTGTAATGATGCACATTTACATTGGCTAATCCCCCTAACCTCCACATTTTGGGAAACTAAGGGGTTATTTAGAATGACCAATCCACCCAACCTCCACATCTTTCGGACTTGGGAGGAAACCAGAGCACCTGGAGGAAACCCATGTGGACATGGGGAGAATGTACAAACTCCACACAATCACCCAAGGCTGGGATTGAACCCGGGTTCCCGAGGCAGCAATGCTAATCACTGTGCCACTATGCCACCTTGCATTTCAAAAATTAAAACTGGAGCTTAAGATGGTTCCTCGGAGTTACCAGAAAATTTTTGTGGATTAAATCTGTTCATCCCTGAAGAGGAGAAAGAGGACAGGAACATCCTTTCTGTTATTGACTCCCTATGGTTTCCCTTAATTGAGAAATGAAACACTATCAACACCTTCATTGTAAAAATGCTATTTTGCCTTGTCAAATCTAAAGGTTTTGGCCAACTAAACCAAGAATACAGGTAGAAGAAGACTCCAAACTGCTAATTAAAATACAGCAATCCCTTATTTAGGATAATGACTCATGAGGTCATGAGGTCACATGGTCCAGTGGCCATTTAGTCTCCTATGAAAGATAGCAGAACATTCAAACTGTTTTTCATATATATCTTTAGAGATGCAGACTGAATTCCATGAGAGAGGGAATGGGTGTCCAACAGATAAAGCCATCACCTGCTGCAGTCGTTTAAGCAGCAAAGATACCTACAATATCTTGAAAAAGAAATTAAATGTCTCCCTCTCCTCTATCATATTCAGTTGTCAAGTTTGTCTTTGAAAACAACCACATGAAAAAAAACACGGGCGCGATGGCCATTTAAATGCATTTGCATGCATTTATATTGACTTAATGGGATGTACACTCAACTTTACTGGTACTTCCCCCTTTGCCACCACGTTTGCCTATCCAGAATCAGCACAAAACAGACATGCTCCATAAAAATCCAATTCGGGCACTCCAGTTAGAGAGGAGGTAAGTGTCGAGCATCCGATGGCTCTCTGCTTGAGATTGGTCCAGGGATAGTGGGTTGGGGGGGAGGGGAGGTGAGAGGGGGTCTGCTGCCACTCTGCCTGAGATCAGTGGAGGGGAAGGTGGGGTTCAGTGAATCCACTCTGCCTGAGATCAATGGGGGGATAGGGGGAAGGGCCTGTGATCGGTCTGGGTGGTGTTTGTGGGGTGATAAGAGGATCAGTAATGTGAGAGTAGGGCAAAGTCTGTGGGGGCCAGGGGGAGGCACTATCCGATCCAGAAGGGATGTGGCAGTGGAGCAGCATTCTATCTGTTTTTTTCTGTGCATGCACAGTTGCAGGCATCGGTCGGAGCTGCAGGGTTTCGGGTGTGTTAAGCCCTGCCCACAGGCTTGTGCATCACAATTCGGAATTGCTGATAGATTTGCAGGTAGAGTGCATATGGGTGGTGGGGGGGTGGGGGGGGGGGTGGTGGGGGGTGTGTGGTGGAGGTGGCGCCTGAGAACAAGTCTAAAAGTTGGATCTGAAACACTCCCAGTTCCAAGACTGTCCAGCATTTAGAATCAAAATGGTAAAATAGGGCCCTGGGAATCTCGTGATGAGTAACTCACCTCCTGGCTCCCCAAAGCCTGTCCACCATCTATAAGAAACAAGTCAGGAATGTGATGGAATACCCTCTACTTACTTTGATGAATGCAGCTCCAATGACACAAGATGCTCAACACCATCCAGGGCAAAGCAGCCCACTTGATTTTTACCAAATCCACAAATATTCAATCCCTTTTCCATTGATGAGCAGTGGCAACAGTGTGAATCATCTACAAGATGTACTGCAAAAACTCACAGTGACACAGTGGTTAGTACTGCTGCCTCACAGCGCCAGGGACCTGGATTCAATTTCTGGCTTGCGTCACTGTCTGTCTGGAGTCTGCACATTCTCCCTGAGTCTGCATGGGTTTTCTCCGGATGCTCCAGTTTCCTCCCACAGTCTGAAAGACATGCTGATTAGGTGCATTGACCATGTTAAATTGCCCCTTAGTGTATCCAAACAGGTGCCAGAATGTGGCGACTAGGGGATTTTCTCAGTAATGTCAATGCAGTGTTAATATAAGCCTACTTGCGATACTAATAAATAAACTTAAGGCTTCTTAGACAAGGACAGCAAATACCTGGGAACACCATGACCTGGAAGTTCCCCTCCTGACTTAGAAAAATATCACTGTTCCTTCACTGTCACTGGGTCATAATCCAGGAACTCCCTTCTTAACAGAATTGTGGGTCTATCTACAGCAAAGAGACTGCAGTAATTCAAGAAGTCAGCTTACCACCACATTTTCCACAATAATGATTGAATGGACAATAAATTCTGGCATAGTCAGTGACATCCACATTCTATGAAAGAATTAAAAGAAAAACAAGGCACAAGACAGGATTATAATGGAATATCCCACTTGCCTGGATGAAGTTAGCTTTAATAACACTCAGCAATCTTTACACCATCCAAGATAGTGCAACCAATTTGACTCAAAATCCATCCACTACCTTGAATGTTCAGTCCCTCCACCATGGCTGCAATCTGTGCCATTTACAGGATACACTGCAATTATCAGCAAGGCTTTCATACGTGCAATCTATATCATGTGGAGGGATAAGGGCAGCAGGCACAGTGGAACACCACCACATAGAGTTCCCCTCCAAGTCACACTGAATCTTCATGGGGAGCTATATTGCCTTTCCATCACCTTCATGGGTCAAAATCCTGGAATTCCCTACCTCTCAGAAATGTGGGAGCACCTTCAATGCAAGGAACTGAAATGGCTCAAAGGTGGTTGACTGTAATCTTCTCTACAGCGTATAAAGATGAACCTTCCCAGCGATGCCCATCCCATGAATGAATAAATAACAAATCTTTTAAAATATCAAGCAATTCTTCCTGGGTTTTGGTGAAGCGTACATTTAACACAAGTCAGTAACTAAGCACAAATCAACAACTGACACATCCTTTCTCAACCTGGAATCTGCAACAGAATATTATATTCATTCAAAATAAGTGCTCAAAATGTGCTAAAATCATCACTTTAAAAAAAAAGTCAGATTCTTGGAAAGAGCTCAGTATTGCCCATTTTTAATGTGGAGTAATTATTTGCTTTGTGATTGGTTGCAACTATTTTCATAAAACCACAAGATTTATATGCAAAACGTTAATTGTTAATTAAAATGAAGAACACAATTTTCTATTTTCACTGAGCATGGACCAATGTGAATATAACATTATTAGCTGTGGAAGAATATGCAAATATTGATTGTCGTTGATGGTTTTAGCAGTAAACTATTGACTGAAGGATTACAAATGTGATTGACTGTGCTGTTGTATTAGCAACCAAAGCATGAGAACATTATTATCCATTCAAATTTGCTTGTATAACCTGAGAGTCAATGGTTTACTTACAGTAAGAAATCTGTTTTCGGTATGTCATTTATTATATGATATAACTAATTGTCTTCTAATGTTTTAAAAATTGGCAAACCTTTAATCTGTTTTGCACAAGGAACACTATTCACTTCCATCAGTAGACACTTCATTACATTAGTGTCTACTTTTCAAAAGACCTTCACTGGGTGTGAAGCTCTTTAGACAATCCTGAAATCATAAAGTGTGTTATATTAATGCAAGTTCTTTCTTGTTTTGGCAAGTGGCACTCTACGTTGAGATGTCCAATTTTCAGTCGCGAATGAATTTTACTCCAGCTAACCTTTGAGAAGACAGACCCAGGAACCACGCAATCACAATCATTTAGAGAACTGAGTAATCCATTCGGCCCATTGGTCCCATTGGTCTGAACTAGAGGAATCCAAAGTAATCTTATAGGCTTCTTTTTCCTCTATGTTCATCTATGTAAAAAGAAACATCTAAACCTTCTGCTCTTCCTTGTGACAATTTTAACTGATATTCCCTATGTAGTCGGCACTATCCAAAAAATGGTGTTTCCCATTTATTCCTCCCAAATGCTTCAGACATTTAGAAAAAAAATGTTTTCTACTTCTCTTAGCTATACTTTTTTTAGTTGAAATATTCCTAGCATTTCAACTTTCCCCTCATAACTATACTTTCTCATTGCTGGCATCAACCTGATGTATCCATGCTTTTATGCCTATTACAATCCCAGCTGATGTTGTGATGATGCTGTGCCTTTAAGAAATGTATTTATATCGTGTTTCTTATAAAGGGTATGTTTAAAATTCAGCTCTGTTTTGCAAGGTGCTGATTTGTCTGGAGAAATACATGTAGCTCCATAATGAGAGTACAGGATAATAATTCATTTTATCTAATGGCATGTCTGTCTAAACATAGTTAATGCATTTGTATTTGCTTAGGTTTCCCTCAGGTCAGAGTAGAGTTTTGGTTAGATTGATTGACAGAGCCAGAGTTATGTGCTAATGGAAGGAACTAAGCTTGCAGAGAAGATGCACCATTTCTATTTTTAAAAAGTCAGTTCCTGGCTGATTCTGAAAAAAGCAAGATGTGTTCTCTGTCTCTCTCTCTCTCTCTCTCTCCAGAAGAATTCTGAGAGATCTAGGATGGCAGTTTAGTTACAAGTATATAAGCCTGGGTTTGCTAACTGATTTCAAAGAGGGGGTTTACATTTGTAAAAGGAATATTGTTTGAATTAGAACTTACAGGGATAGATTAGCAGTTAAGAATTGTATCTTTCATGTTTATGCATTGTTCAAATGTTATAAGTTAAGCTAATTCATTTGTTATGGTTAAGCTGAGCTGTTAAATCAAGGTTGTTTTGATAAAAGCTTCCCAGTTTGTCAGTAGAATCGTATCTGGAGTGGAACATCATAGCATGACATTAATGCCAAAATTAGCAAACATTTGAGGTCTAGTAACATCATAATTTGCCTTGCATTTCTGATCTGTACCCTAACAATGTTACTACGGGACAAGTCAGATCCCAGACTGAAACCTGCCTTGATAGATCCTAACTTTTTAAAGTGTGGAGGAAAGTTACTGAACAAATTCACAGGAGTCTGCTGATGAACTTCTAAAACAAAATCTAAACATTTATTAAGATAAGAAAAATAAACAATATCGCACCAGACAAAAAGGTTGGAAAGATCTCAATACAAAAACAAGAAGATAATTCAATCTCTCTATATCCCTTTACCCAACAACATCCTTACAGATATTAAATTAAATTATGTATGCTTCCTGGCTGCCTGTTCTGCTAATTCACTGATGTTTGCCTGAAGATTTTTATGATTTTTGTTTGCCAAAACCTTGACTCTTGTGTAATTGCTAGATTTTGAAAGTCCAACTCCATGGACTCTACATACTGAGACAGAGCTGGACTGAGCACAACCTCCTGGAGTCAGAGGTAAATTTACAATTAAACACATCTCACCTTGACACAGGGTCCTGACCAATGTGGGGGGAGGGGGAGGGGCTGCATCAGCCAGTGTCCGTGAATGCCAATCAAAACCTGATAGCTCTGCATTCTGCATTTGTTGATTAGCTCAAAAATGAGCCGATCAGCAAGTAATACAGAGTGACATCAAATTCTGACTGGTGGAGTCTACTTAGAGTGGGAAAACATTGATCCAAACAATGTTTAAGGTGTTTAGGAGGGTCAAGAAACTACAAAGGGTTGTGAATGTAGCCCAGTCTATCACACAACCTAGCCTCCCACCCATTGGCTCGGTTTACACTTCCCGCTGCCTCGGAAAAGCAGCCAACATAATCAAGAACTCCACACATCCCGGACATACTCTCTTCCATCTTCTTCTGTCGAGAAAAAGGTACAAAAGTCTGAGATCATGTACCAACCGACTCAAAACAGCTTCTTCCCTGTTACCACCAGGCATTTGAATAGACCTACTTAGTATTAAGCTAATCATCCTCCACACCCGAGCTTTGACTGTAACATTATATTCTGTGCCCTCTCCTTTCCTTCTCCCCTATGTATTTTATAAATGGCACGTTTTGTCTGTATAGCGTGACAATACTAATTTAAATCAAATTAAAAGAGGCAGCATAGGTGAAGATCCTGTGTTTTATTTAACTAGATTTTGAGCAAAACACAGCCAGCAAGTTTCCTGATTTCCACCCATGGCTGAAGAGGGCAGGCCAGTCAGACAGCGGGCAAAAGTGAGGCGAGATGAGGTGCGAGTTGCTGCTGGGGCCAGGCAACAAAAACTGTGAGGTGGTGAGTCAGCTGGTTGGGTTTTGAAGTAGGCATTGAGCAGTGAGGGGAACAGGGACAACTCGGCCTTAAGGACAGGGGAGGACAATATAAAATTCATTAAAAACAAAATTGGTTAATACGAAGCGACACTATCAATTTGGCAGTCAAAATGCAGAAAAATGAAAGGACAAAGCCATGCAAAAATGCGGTTTGTCATTTTACTTTAAATAATTCAAAGTATTGAACTATGCACAAACTGCACATTTTTTCTCATCTACCAGAAATAAGGATGAATAACCTGATGACTTAGACTTGCCGATTTCCAGAGAAACCACTTGACTTGAAAAAGTTGAACAAGAAGTGGAATCGGAAATGCAATGGAACTACAAGACATTCCTTTGGTTGAAATGAGGGAAGAAACCTACCCTGAAGACACTCCCTGTAGCCAAAATCTGTTTCACTGGGTATGATAGAATATTTTGTACTAAATAAACTAGAAAACATGGATAATTTGGAAAAGTTGACAAAAGTGTTTGACATTGGAGATCAAAAGTAGATACAAGCCTCCATAATTCCCATTTTCCTGCTGCCATCAGACTTTTGAATGGACCTACCTTGCATAAGTTGATCTTTCTCTACAACCTAGCTATAACTGTAACACTACATTCTGCACTCCTTTCTTTCTCTATGAAAGGTATGCTTTGTATAGTGCGCAAGAATAGTTTTCACTGTATACTAATGCATGTGACAATAGTAAATCAAATCAAATTTTCTCAGGGTGAACAGAAATGGGATGATGAAAACCAGTAATTGTTTTTTTTCTCAGAAACCTCTAAAGAGGTCTTACATTTGCTGTGTCAGTTTCCACTGCAGGATAGGCAGGGTGCTGCAGCTAAAGCTCAGAGAGAGATCGTGAGATTTCTGACTACTAGTATGCAAGTTCAGGCTGTTGCCATCTAGGCATAGACAGCCACCAACACGAATGTGAACTTCAGTACTTGTTGGGGCACACAAACTATTACAAAAATCTAATAATCTATTCTCCAGCAGATTACAAGGATTGCTGAGGTGCAATCTTATGGAACTGGGTTTATGCTCCTGTGGTTCTCTGAAGATAGTAAGAAGTCTCACAACACTAGGTTAAAGTCCAACAAGTTTATTTGATAGTAAACCCACAAGCTGTTGGAAACGCTGTTCCTCCGTCAGATGTGTCTGTTGTGACACACCTGACGAAGGAACAGTGTTCTGAAAGCTTGTGGGTTTACTATCAAATAAACTGATTGGACTTTAACCTGGTTTTGTGAGACTTCTTACTGTGTTTACCCAGTCCAGCGCCGGCATCTCCCCATCATGACAACCGTTCTCTGAAGATGACAGCATTCTTGTTCCCTTCACGGTCACTCTGCCCCAGTGCCCTGGCTGTTGATACTCAACCAGCCAACCTAAACTGCTGCCACCCCATGCCAAGATGGCACAGTCCTAAGCCAGGCCGTCAAGGTCCAGAGTTTCTAAAGAACATCCAAGAAAGTTAGCTGCTGCCTTCCTCACTGAAAGTCAGCAACCTTGCACCAACTATTCTGCAGCCACTATGCTAACGCTGTGTCAAACAAGGATGGGGAACTGCAATATAGGCACTGAAAGGTTGTCCAAGGTGATGAGTTCTGTTTCTTCTTGTATTATTGATATATTGCTGGATAACATTGATGTGCGAATGCTTTTGTTATTAGTCTTTTTTGAATGATGTTGACTGAGGGAACTTTGTGATGTGGGAATCCAATATAGATGTGCTATTATTGAATGGTAAATCAGTGTTTTCTGGTTTAATTAAGTACAAAATATTCTATCACACCCAGTGGAACAGATTTTGACTGCAAGGTAGGTTGCTTTCCTCATTTCAACCAAAGAAATGCCTTGTAGTTCCATTGCATTTCCAATTCCACTTCTTGTTCAACTTTTTCAGGCCAAGTGGTATCTCTGGAAATTGGCTTGTTTATTTCATCTGCAGCAAATCCTCACACTGCAGCTCCTCTTGTTCCATCTCATTCCATTCAGTTGCTTATCATGGATGTGGTTTCTTCTTTTTCTCCTCCTCTTTCGAATCCAAGGAGGTACTACCAGATTCTCAGATTTGGAAGATGTTGCAAGATGCAGGACGCCAGTACAAACACGGGCATCCTCTTAAATGTGCACTGCAAAGAGCCCCTGAGCATTCAAAGAAGCAAAATCTTCACTTTAGCTTCAGGATATCTTTTATTCTATGGCCCTCGTTGAAGACCCTCTGCTCATGCATGGTGGGATAGGGAAGGGGATCATGAACCATGTGCAGAGAGAGAGTCTTTGTTGCTAAGCAGCCATCCTGAGGTTAGCCCTAGCTGCTCAAAGACGATGGGGATTGTGGACTGTTGCAGGTTAAAAGCATTGTGAGTGCTTCAGGATAACAGGTATTCATCAAGACAAATTTCTCAGTGTGGTCGTACATCAACTGGAGAGTGGCAGTCTTCATGGTTGCAGTGTCATAACTCACTGATATGGGGACTCACAGAGCCATGTATCTGCAGTCAATGGAACCCTGCAGCATTCATAGAATCCATAAAAATCACTACAGTGCAGAAGGAGGTCATTTGGCCCATTGAGACTGCACCGGCCACAATCCCGCCCAGGTCCTATACCTGTAATCCCATTTATCCTGCTAGTCTCCCTGACACTAAGGGGCAATTTAGCATGGCCAATCAACCTAACCCAGACATCTTTGGAGTGTGGGAGGAAACTGGAGCGCCCAGAGGAAACCCATGCAGACACGTGGAGAATGTGCAAACTCCACACAGACAGTGACCCGAGCCTGGAATTGAATCCGGGTCCCTAGCACTGTGAGGCAGCGGTGCTAACTAGTGTGCCACCTTGCCGCCCATTGGAAAGTCTGCTGTCCTTACCTTACCTCCTTAGGTGTCCTCATACATGAACCACAAAAAGTCAACAAGCAGGTACAGCAATTATGAAGGCAAATGGAATGTTGATCTTTTATTGAAAGGGGCATAGAGTATAAAATTAGGGAAGTCTTATTACAACTCGGTTGGTCATTGGTCAGGACCTCACCTGGAAAGAGGGCTGAGTAGCTTAGAGGGATGTAGAGGCTGGGTCATTAAGTATGTTCAAGGCTGGGATAGACAGATTTTTAAAGGAATCAAGAGGAAAAGGTGGGAAAGTGGAGTTGAAAGTGGAGTTACGGGTGACACGGTAACACAGTGGTTAACACTACTGCTTCAGAGTGCCAGGGACCCGGGTTTGATTCTCAGCTTGGGTTACTGTCTGTGTGAAGCTTGCATGTTCCCCCTGTGTCTGCGTGGATTTCCTTTTGGTGCTCCAGTTTCCGGATGTGCTGGTTAGGTGCATTGACCCAAACAAGTGCCGGAAGGTGGTGACAAGGGGAATTTCACAGTAATTTTATTGCAGTATTAATGTAAGCCTTACTTGTGACTAATAAATAAATTTTAAAAAAGGATTATCATATCAGAACAGACATGATCTTATTGAATGATGGAGCAGACTCAATGGGCCAAATGGTCTACTTCTACTCCTATGTCAAATGGCCTCAAATGAGTATTGTGTGCAGTTTTGGTCACTTTACTTATGGAGGGACATATGTGCATTGAAAGCAGTTCAGAAGATTCATTAGTTGATTCCTGGGATGAGGAGTTGTCTTATGAGGGCAGGTTGAGCAGGTTAGGCCAATGTTCATTGGTTTTAGAAGAATGAGAGGTGATCTTATTGACACATATAAGATCCTAAGGGAATTTGACAGGCGTGGATGTGAAAGAATGTTTTGCCTTGTGGGGCAGCCTAGAATTAGGGGACACAGATTAACAATTAAGGTGGAGACGAGGAGGACTTCCTTCTCTCAGTGGGTCCTTACTGTTTTCAATTCTCTCCCACAGTAAGAGTGGACACAGGTCCCTGGGTATTTTCAAAGCTGAGTTCAAAATATTTTTTATTACCAAAAAGGACAGGCAGAAAAGTGGAGTTGAGGCCAAAATCAGATCAGCCATGATCATAATAAATGGTGAAGCAGGCTTGAGGGGCTGAATTACCTGGTCCTATTTCTTTTCTTTGTATGTTCTAATGTCAGATTCCAAAAGGAAGGGAAAGTTAAGGGAAATAAAGAGTGGGATTTTCCTATTGCATCCACTCCAAGACAAGAAATTCCCACCCGAGCTTAACAGACCTTTAAATGATCCGGCAAATCTTTCATCCTGCCCATGACAATTCCCACTGAAGGTGGATCTAGAAAATTTAACCCAAGAAGTTTCACAGTTTCTTGCAAAGAATAGGTTAGAGTATTGGCCTTCAAGAACACTCAACAACACTGAAGAGGCTCAACAACATCCAAGACAAAGCAAGTTGATTGAATGGCCCCATCTACCATTTAAACAATCACAGCCTTTACCACTGATGCACAATGGCAACAAGACTACAATTTGTATCATCTATAAGATGCACTGCAGTAACTCACTAAAGCTCCTTTGACAGCAGGTTCCAAACCCTCAACATCTACCACCTAGACATGCAAGCTCAGCAAGTGCACAGGAACACTACCAGCTTCAAATTTCCCCCCAGCCTACACATAATATTGATTTGGAACCATATCACCATTCCTTCATTGTCACTGGATCAAAATCTTGGAACGCACTTCTCAACGGCACTGTGGGGATGCCTACACCACATGGACTGCAACAGTTAAAGAAGGCAGTTCACCACCACCTTTTCAAGGGCAAATGGGGATGGGCAGTAAGCCAGCGACATCTATATCCTATGAATGAATACATTTTAAAATTAATTAAATTTAAAAAAAAATATAGGGAGGAGTGAGCAGATGCAGGATGGTAAGATAGAACAAGAGAGAAGTATTCTGAGTGGAATACTATCAAACCAACATGGGATCACTGTGCTGGCAGCATCTGACTGTAGTGAGCTAAAGCTTGAGAGATACCTCTTTGAGGAATTCCCATGTTATTTGCTTTATACTTCAGTCTTGTTTTGTGGCCAACTTTATTATTTATTAAAACTGCAATTGTAAAATAAATCACCTGAATTCTTAGCAGATGTATTTTGTGAATTTTTGACAAATGTACTGATTTTAAAGTGGTCTGATAATCTTTAGTTCAGAAACATATTAGAATTTAAATCACCCTATATAAATACTGTCTTAGCTTTTTTCAGTAAATTAACTTGTTTCACTTAAACGTGCTATGCATCAAGAGATGAATAAACAAATAAATGATCTATCTGGAATTTCATGATCAACCATTTGTTTGAGATTTAACTGTTTTTTTTCCCCCAAAGCGCAACAAAGCTTATATACCTTTTTCTGGTTGTTAAATAAGAACACATCATGCTTCCATGGCAACTTTGTCGATGCATGGGGTTGTTAACCATTCAAATGTTCACACCAATTTCCCTTCAGTCAGCTCAAGTAGCTCTTTCCTACCCCCTACCTAAAGCAAGTACTCTAATGAAAAAAATGGCAAGGTTAGTGGGGAAGAAGCACTCATACCCACTACAGTATGTAGATGTGAACAAGAGGACTCCCAGCTCTTGTAGTTTATTAATCCAAAGCTGTCAACTTAGCATCAGTGAGCTTTTCCCATCAAGTACCTGTTTGAGAGTTCTTAAGTGAGTTTATCATTACACCCCTAAAATATGTGTAATACATTTTGATTCACAAGCATTGTAAAAAAACTAATAATAAAAGCTACTCCATAGACAACACAAAAAATGAAATATGCAAAATCAGATGCATGTTCTCTAAAAATTTAATGGATAATACCTTTATGATTTTGCCTTGTGTGAACTGTAAAATATTGTCTACATTTATCACTGAATGCTGCCCTCCACTACTAATGTTATGGTCAGGCAGATGCATATGAGCTGAACCCTCATATTGAAATGATAATTTCAAGTTTCAATGTATTGTAAAGTGGTGGAATGACCTTATGTAAATTAAATTAAAATGGTGCTTTTGGAGGACTTAGTATTGCAGTGGATTAGTGCATTACTCATTCACCTTTGGGACCTGAGGTCAAAAAGAGATCAGGCTGATGAAATGAAAGATTCTCTCTGGCAGTCCTACATGAAATAGATTGTCACTCACAGCCCAATTCCTAGTGGATTCACAGAACTACTCATTATTTAGCAAACTTTTTCACAAAGTTACCAATCTCATTCAACTAAATTGTAAGAGGAACTTCTCCGAAAAGAGAAAATCTTCACAACGCAGTGGCCGATGTTCTTCTAAAATTATTACATAATCCTTTGTATTTATTATATGTTTGGTCTTGACCAAACCTAATTTGAGTGTGTTACAAAAATTAAATTCAGCTATCTAGTATTCCCAACAAAGAGCCTCATCCAAAGGAGATTGAGCTGTGTTAGTGCAGAATTTTAACTCAAATTAGTTATTTTCACTATTACTGATGTATTTTGTCACCAAAATAAAATTAATATTGTGCTGAAGTGCAGTTTTCCTCCACTTGTTGGGAATGCAGCGAAAACCTCCTTCCTTGGAATATGGGAAGTGATGTAATTTTACCAAAATATGAGTGAAGGGATTGTGAAAAACCACAAAGGCTCAGAAGACTTTGAAAAATTATTTCAGAGTAGTTCTTTTCTACACAAAATTGGACATTGGCAGAGTTAGTAGGACTATGTCTGAGCCAGACAATTCAGGGTTCAAGCTTGAGCTTGTGAACTAGGCTGGTACTTCATTGCAGTACTTAAGGATGCTATTTGGTAGAAGCGCCTTCTTTCCGATGAAGAGTTAAACTGGTATCCGATATACATGTGGACATAACATATTCCACAATAGTATCATAAAATAATCAGTGAAACGTCCCCATATTCCTTAACTAACCTTACCAAAGAAAGATTAAAAATTGTCATTCAGCTCACTTGCTGCTTGTGGGACCATATACAAATTCATACCACATTTACCTCCAGTACAAGAGTAATTAGCACTTTAAATGTAATTCATTGATTGTACAGAACTTGGAGATGTGATTAGGTGCTCTATAAATATAGGTTTGTTCTACATGACCTATGTGATGTTTTCCTTTCTTCTGCTACAAGTGATAAGACAATAACCCTGAGGAGTATTGACAGGGCGGGTGTGGAAAGGATGTTTCCTCTTGTTGGAGAATCTAGAACTAGGGTTTACTGTTTAAAAATAAGGGGCTGCTCATTTCAGACAGAGATAAGGAAATAATCTTTTCTCGGAAGGTTGTGGGTCTCTGGGACTCTCTTCCTCAAAAGGCAGTGGAGGCAGAGTCTTCGAACATTTTTAAAACTGAGCTACATAGATATTGATTAACAAAAGGGTGAAAGGTTATTGGGAAATAGGCAGGAATGTGGGATTGAAGTTACAGTCAGATCAGTCGTGATTTTATTGAGTGGCAAAGCAGGCTCAAGGAATGGAATGGCCTACTCCTGGTCCTAATTTGTTTGTTCATAGATAACATTAATCCAGAAACCCAGATCATGTTCTAGGGACCCGGGTTCGAATCCGACCAAGGTAGATGGTGGAATTTGAATTCAATGAAAAAATAGCTAGAATTAAGAATTTTCTGATGACCATGAAACCATTGTCGATTGTTGGAAAAACTCATCTCATTCACTAATGTTCTTTAGGGAAGGAAATCTGCCGTCCTTACTTGGTCTGGCTTACATATGACTCCAGAACCACACTAACGTGGTTGACTCTGAACTGCCTTCTGAAATGGCCAAGCAAGCCACAAAGTCTCAACAAAGAAATGAAACTGGGTGAACCACCTGGCATTAACATAGGCACCAGAAAAGATAATGGCAAAACAAACAGCCCTGTCAACCCTGCAAAGTCCCCCATTCTAACATCTGGGGGTTGGTTCCAAAACTGGGAGGGCTGTCTCACAGACTAGTCAAGCCACAGCCTAGTATAGTCATTCTCACAGAATCATACCTCACAGGTAACATCCCAGACATCAACATTACCATCCCCGAATAAGTCCTGACCCGCCGGCAGGACAAAACCAGCAGAGGTGGTGGCAGGGTGGTATACATTGGGAAGGGAGTTGCTCTGGGAGTCCACAATATCAGACCGACCCCATGAAGTCTCATGACCTCAGGTTAAACATGGACAAGGAAACTCTTATTAGTTACCATGAAATGTCCTCCTTCAGCTAATGAATCAATATTCTTCCAAGTTAAACAACATTTGGAGCAAGAATTGAGGATGGCAAGGGCACAAAATCTGGATGGAGGATTTCAATGTCCATCGCCAAGAGTGGCTTGGCAGCGGCATTGCAGATCGAGCTAATTGTGTCCTAAAGGATATAACAGCTACACTGAGTCTGCAGCAGGATATGAAAGAACCAATAAGGAGAAATGACATACTTGACCTCATCCTTACCAATCTGCTGGCTGCAGATGTATCTGTCCATGACAGTATTGGTAAGGGTGACCACTGCACAGTGCTTGTGGAGACAAAGTCCCACCTTCATTTTGAGCATAACCTTCATTGTGTTGTGTGGCACTATCGCTGTGCTAAATGGGACAGACTTTGAATAAATCTAGCAACTCTAGACTGGGCATCCATGACGCACTGTGGGCCATCAACAGCAGTGGAACTGTACTCCAGCACAATCTGCAAACTCATGGCCTAGCATATCCACCACTTAACCATTACCATCAAGCCAGGGGGTCAACCCTGGTTCAGTGGAGGGTGCAAAAGGGCATACTAGGAGCAGCACGAGGCATACCTAAAAATGAGATATCAATTGAGTGAAGCTACCACACAGGATTACTTGCATGCCAAATGGCAAAAATAGCAAGCGATAGACAGCGCTAAGAGATCCCACCACTAACAGATCAGATCTGAGCTCTGCAGTCCTTACACATCGAGTCATGAATGGTGGTGGACAATTAAACAACTCACTAGAGGAGGAGGCTCCACAAATATCCTTATCCTCAATGATGAAGGAGCTCAGAACATCAGTGCAAAGATAAGGCTGAAGCATTCGTGACAATCTTCAGTCAGAAGTGCTGAGTGGATGATCCATCTTGGTCTCCTTGAGTGGTCCCCAGCATCTCAGGTGCCAGTCTCCAGCCAATTTGATTCAAGAAATGTTTGGAGGCACTGGATACTGCAAAGGCAATGGGCCCTGATAACATTCCAACAATAGTACTGAAGACTTAAGCTCCAGAAATTGCCATTCCCCAACCAAGCTCTTCCAGTACAGTTATAACACTGGCATCTACCCAACAATGTGGAAAATTGCCAAGGTATATCCTGTACACAAAAAGCAGGACTGATCCAACCCAGCTAATTACCACCCAATCAGCTTATTCTCGATCATCAGTAAAGTGGTGGAAGGGGTTATCGACAGTGCTACCAAGCAACACCTGTTCAGTAATAACCTGCTCAGTGATGCCCAGTTTGGCTTTTGCCAGGGTCCCTCAGCTCTGACCTCATTACATCCTTGGTTCAAACATGGACGAAAGAGGTGAATTCCAGAGGTAAGGTGGTAGTGACAGCCCTTGACATCAAGGCCGCATTTGACCGAGTGTGGCATCAAGGTGCACTAGCTAAACTGGAATCAATGGGAATCAGGGGACAAACACTCCGCTGGTTGGTCTCATACTGGGTGCATAGGAAGATAATTGTGGTTGTGAAGGGCCAGTCACCTCAACTCCAGGACATCACTTCAAGAGTCCCTCAGGGTAGTGTCCTACGCCCAACCATCTTCAGCTGCTTCATCAATGGCCTTCCCTCCGTCAAGTGGGGATGTTCGGTAATGATTGCACAATGCTCAGCACCTTTTGCAACTCCTCAGAAAGTTCATGTTCAAACACAACAAGATCTGGACAATGTCAAGGTTTGGACTGACAAGTGGCAACTAACATTTGCTCCACACAAATGCCAGGCAATGACCATCACCAATAAGAGACACTCTAACCAGTGCCCCTTGACATTTAATGGTGCAACTATCACTGAATCCCCCACTGTCAACATCTTTGAGGTTACCATTGACCAGAAACTCAACTGGACTCACTACATAAACAGAGTGGCTGCAAGAACAGGTCAGAGGCTAAGAATACTGGGGCAACTAACTCACCTCCTGACTCCCCAAAGCCTATTCACCGTCTACAAGGCATGAGTCAGGAGTGTGATGGAATACTCCCCACTTGTCTGGATGGGTGCAGCTCCAACAACACTCAAGAAGCTTGACACCATCCAGGACAAAGCAGCCCGCTTGATTGGCACCACATCTACAAACATCCACTCCCTCCACCGACGCTCAGTAGCAGCGGTGTGTACTATTTACAAAATGCACTGCAGCAATTCATCAAAGATCCTTAGACACACCTTCCAAACCCATGACCACTTTCATCTTGGAGGACAAGGGCAGCAGATGTATGGGAATACCACCTCCTGCAAGTTCTCCTCCAAGCCACTCACTATCCTGACTTGGAAATATATCATCATTTCTTGTAATCGCTAGGTTCCCTCCCTAACGGCATTATGGTCAACCCACAGCACATGGACTGCAGTGATTCAAGAAGGCAGCTCACCACCATCTTCTCAAGGACAACTAGGATGGGCAATAAACGCTGGACAGCCAGCAACATCTATGTTCCATGAATGAAGAAAAAAGAATTAGAGTTGAGGAAATGTGAATTTGGGTGAAGGGAACAATGGGTCTATGAGAACATGAGGCATCTGCAAAAAACAGATGCCTCGCCATCTGCTCAACTTAAGTCCAAAAATATGAGTGTTAGGTTGATTGGCCATGCTAACTTACTCCTTACAGTTAGGGGGATGTCAGGGGATTAGTAGGCTAAATATGTTATGGTAATAGGGCCTGGGTGGGATTGTTGTCAGTGCAAAGGACTGAGTGGCCTCCTTCTGCACTGTAGGTATTCTATGATTCTACAATTCTAAGTTTGTTGATAGCATTTCCAGGTGGCCTTATTTTCCCATTAAATGGAGATAAGCCCTCTGGCCTGTTGGCCTTGCCATCCACCATCTGATTACTGCTCAGACCTGTGTCCCTGGGGTAGCAAGCTCAATTACAGCCTTTGCCTGCCTCCAGTGCATCAAAGAAGGGTAGGTGGGCTCATCCAAGCTGGAGATGAGATTGCGGTGTTGGAAAAATTCCCATCTCCTGATATCCATTTCCTTGATGAGAATACAGCCCAAAATGTCCCGAAATGCTTCACAGGAATTAATGTTGCAAAACAAAAGTTGACATTGATCTAAATAAAGAGATATTTGGGAAAATAACCAAAAGCTTGGTTAACGAGGTAGGTTTTGGGGAATGTCTTAAAGGCGGAAAGAAAGGTAAACAGGCAGAGAGATGGAATTCCAGAGCTTGATGGCATGGCCACCAATGGTGTACCAAATTAAAATCAAGGATCCTCAAAGGTCAGAATAAGAGGAATACAGGTAACTTGGAACATTGCGGGGTTGGAGGCGATTACAGTAGGTGAGGCCATAAGAGGATTGAATGCAGGAAGACAATTTTGCAACTAGAACTTTGCTTGATTGGGAACCTATGCAGCTCAGCCAGCACAGGCGTGATGGGTGAACAGAAATTGATCCGAGGTGGGAAGAGGGCTGAAGAATTTTGCATGAATTAAGTTAATGGAAAGTAGAAGGTAGGAAGGCAGCTCAGAACATATTGGAATTGTCAAGCCAGAGGTAAAAAAGACATGGATGAGCTGAGGTGGGCAGGCGTTGGGTAACATTGTGGAGTTGGAAATAAGCAGACTTACTAATGGTGCAGAAGCTCAGCTCAGGATCCAACATGAGGCCAACATTGCAAAGATCTCACCTGGCCTCAGAGATGTGCTAAGGAGAGGGATGGAGTCGATGACTAAGGAGTGGAGATTGTAGCCACAACCAAGGGAAATGACTTTGGTTTCCCGACATCCAACTTGCAGAAATTTCTGCTCAACCAGTACTGGATATCTGAAAGAATTTTGACAATGTAGGGAACCAGAGGCCGATGGGTGAGTAGAACCCAGTGTGGTCAGCATTGATGTTGGGACAGGGACAGGACAGAGTGTACATGAGAAATCGGGAATATACCAAAGCTGAATCCTTGGAAGACACCAGAAGTAATATTATGGGAGCAGGAGGATGTATCATTCTCTGGCTACCATTAGACAGATAAGACTGGCAAGTGCTGTCCCACCCAGTGGAGAGGGATTAGAGGCGGATAGCATCATCAACAGTGCTAACCAATGTGAAAGTGCCATTCTCCATGCTTTGAAAAGTTCCCAAATAATATTCTTTCTTCCAGTTTTTACAGCACAAAATCTAAAGTTTATTTATTAGTCGCAAATAAGACTTACATTAACACTGCAATGAAGTTACAGTGAAATTCTCCTGGTCATCAGCCTGGGCCTGTTCAAGTCAATGTACCTAACCTGCATGTCTTTCAGAATGTGGGAGGAAACCCATGCCGACAAGGGGAGAACGTGCAAACTCCACACAGGATCAAATCTGGGTCCCTGGCACTGTAAAGCAACACTAACCACTGTGCTGCTGTACCACCCATGAGGATTACAGTGAAGAACAATATTGTATGGATGGCTATTATTCTAATTCCTTTCTGCTATCTAATATTAATCAAATTAAAATCAAATTCCATTTGGATTCCAATGAAATAAGGGGTGAGTAATTTCACACAATCCTATTAAATATTCATACAATAACTTGCAAACTCAAATCCCTATCCCTCAGTGTTTCAGGATTTCTGACATATTTCAATTTTGTTGCAAAGTCTCCTGTAGGATCTTCATTAAGAAGTAATGTTTGCAACCGCTAAACTTCAATAAGGATGTTCTCACTGAAACCTGCCACCTACTATAGTCAAAGCTGCAACCTCAGAGCAGGGAAAGCACTGCATTGCCAGTGGCTGGGAAGATGACCATGGTGATGCATATTTACATGTCTGGCTCCCTCCAGTCTGGAGTTAAAGGTATATGCAATGTCTCAAAGTTTGACATCCCCTGTTGCATCTGGTCAGTCAGACATTGGCTACTCTCGCGCCAGATCCTAACACGTAGGGCAGGCATGCAGCCTGAAAACCTCTCTGTAGAGAACACCAAGCTGCCAAGGAAGGTAGAATACAGCAGATTGCTTGGTGTTCTGAAACAACACTTCCGCTCCGTGGAGTGCTCTGGAGGAGCCTTGCTGTATTTGGCAGAGCTGGTATGAAGACTCATGGTTGGTTCATGCATACAACACAAACTCATGCTAAGAGATAATTCCTTACCATTCCTAGCAATGGTTGAGGAGCTGGTAATGCCTGTAAGTTGTGAAATTAGGTACAATGCTCGCAAGAGTATTAAGTGTGTGAAGATGTGGTGAGCACACGTATGTTATTTATGACACATGACTGATAGTTAATAGGTGAGTAATAGAGGTATGGTGTTATAAGCAATGGATAAAGCCACTGCTGCAGTTGAAAGGATATGGCATTTGGCATTTATAGCCAAATGGCAAAACTTCTGCAAAGCATAATGAGAAAAATAATCAATCTTACACAATGTGAAACAGCTCGTTTGTGCAAGCAAGTATGATCAGATGTATTTAACAAAGAAAACAAGGCCAGCAGATGTGGGCTGCTTTTGCAAACTAGTGTTGAGCAAAATGGATAACAAGTACTCTGTGTACGTGGCAAAATAACTTTCTTGATGCTGGAAAAAACCAGATAAAATGGAGAAGTTAGTAGGCTCAGCAGCAAGGCCTGTGGGATCACCCACCACATAAGAAGACCACCCTGAGTTTAGCACTTAGAGAAGAAGATTCATCAAAGGGAGCCTGATCTCCTCACAGGTAGTAATTTAAATCCAAGCCATGAGTCTTGTGATTCATTGTAACTAACAGTCAACACTCTAACAAGTGAAGTTAAGAGCAGTTTAGTGTTTATTAATTGTTTTAAACATTAACAAAGAACGATATGCAAGAAATATCTTGTGTTAGTATCTTTTTGTCTGTCATGTCAATGTTTGAGGATCAACACCTTGACCACTCTTGTTAGGCCAGTCCACGTTTTGTGCTAATGCATTCTTTGTCTGATTTCTGGGATTGACCACTACAGTTATCTGCTTTCATTGTCTTTTCACTTGTATTTCTGCAAGGCTGCCCTCCCCTGTGTAAATTAGAGAAATTTCTCCTCTTTCCCATCTCCTCCACCAGGGCGCTCAGTGCAGCATCTGAAAACTGGGTACCTCTGTTATACCATTCCTCACTCTTTCCCAGGTCAGATTGTCTTCAAGAACCAGGATTTTTTTTCAACAATTAGGGTTAGTGGCTGCCCTTGCCACCTCCCTTTTAAGAGATAAAGCTAGCCTTAACCAAGACAGGCTAGCTTTAAGGTGTGTCAACCACTCAAGATGTTGTCCACCCCACCATTTATACATTCAGCCAATGAAGACTGTGGTTAGTGCTAACTGGTTGAGCAGCCACTCAAGAAATCAGCTGGAAGTTGATGTGCTGTCTGCATTGGCATCAACAGGCATGGTTCATTTCAAATCACAATCCCCGTGCCAGTTTTCAGAGGGCTATCTAATTTCATCCCTGTTCTGTTTGTTATATCTCCATTTGTAAAGCAGTAATTTCTGAAAGCCACAGTGCTGCATGAAGCCTCACTATCTTATTACCTGACTATATTTTAGAAGAGACAGTTCTTTCAAAGCATTTAATGGATTGCATTTTGTTAATGCTACTTCATCGATAAAGTTATACTAATGACACAAAGAAGGAAGATTACAGATTAAGCCTAAATTAAGGGTTTAGCCATTAGTGAGACATTTTGTTTGAACCTATATGGAGGTTTATGTCAATGAAAAGGCTCACACCGGTAAGTACTGCAGGTCATTTAGCTACGGGAAGTTTAATTACTATTAACCTTGAACGTGGCTGATTACAGAACTAATCTGCTGTGCTGCTGACAAAAGAACTAATCTAAATGAAACTGAATGTTGGAAAACTGGATGAATGACCGCAGGAAAAAAGAGGTAACAATTTTATATATATATGAGAATGTAGACAGATATATTTCTCTTACTTTCTCCAACATACTTTATTCCAATTTACTGGTTAATTAGGATATACAGTGAAGGCATGTATACTGTCGCATCAAACATCAAATAGGCAGCACAGTGGTTTGCACAGCTGCCTCATAACACCAGAGACTTGCGTTCGATTCCTAGCTTGGGTCATTGCCTGTGCAGAGTCTGCATGTTCTCCCCATGTCTATCTGCATTTCCTCCATGTGCTCTGATTTCCTCCCACAATCTGAAAGCCGTGCTGGTTAGGTACATTGGCCATGCTAATTTCTCCCTCAGTGCACCCAAACAGGCGCCAGGGTGTGGCGACTAGGAGATTTTCACAGTCACTTCATTGCGGTGTCAATTGCAGTTAAGTCCATTTGTGCCACAAATAAATAAACGCTGAACAGAGATTACAGTGGGTTTAATAAAGAGTTTGTCCAGGATATTGGGCAAGTTCGCAAACAAGGGAAGATGACTTAAAAATGTCTTTGAATATTAAAAAAAGGAATGTACAAAAATATCAGATGCGAAATGATCATCTTCTTAACCTATTCAATGCAATTGGGGTGCACATTGCAACACAGTACATGCATTGCCAGTGCTCCTGAAGCCATGTGTTATCCTGCGACAGGCAAAACACCGAGAACAAACCTAAAACAATTTGGGAAAACAACCTGGGAAACTGCTCTCTTTGAGTGATCGAAATTTGCCTCGGAGAGTACATTCTGAATTTATATATGACAGGATCTTGCACACCTAAACAGGAATAGATCCAGCTCTGTCTCAAAGGTATACAGTGAAGAAATATGCACAGAATGAGCTGTATGGCACCATGAGATACCATAATGAGGGAACCTTGAGTCGCAGTTGTGATTTATTGATGGCAAACTTAAACTCTGCAAAACAAACTCAGTACAGATACAGGTCTATTCCCATCATTTCCCAGACTCACACTGAAGGTTCTCTCCTATCAAGCCCCCAGTGATAGTTAGCCTCCAGTGATAGTTAGGCCCTGAGGGGCTCATGTGACCCACAAAACACAACCCTCAAAGGGGCAACACTACAATTTCTCCCCCATGAAGTTCCTTCACAATAATACAAATGAATATTCATATATAGATATATACAGGCCACCCGCTTGTTTCCATCACCTTTAGCATTCACCAAAGGAGAAGGCTGCTTTCTTGGCTTACCACCAGAGATACTCTTCACCTTAGGACCTACAACTCCAGTCCAGATAAAGTTTCAGGGTTAAAAACTCCTGCTGACTGCTTCCCATTGGGCAAGCCTCCCCTCACTCAATAAGGCAGCTCGTACTCCATGAAGCCCATAGGTAGATCTATTGATGATTCCCCCATGGCCTTCATGGTTGTCATAACAAGACAGTCAAAATTGAATTTGCAAAGAGAGGCCACTTAGCAAAGTTCACATTGTCAGTCGCCCTGGGGACGTTCAGATTCTTGTGGAACGGTGCAACTCCACTACCATGTTTTCCAAGTTGAGGCTACCAGACTGTGAAATAGTGCAAGAAGAATCAAGAGATTCCAACGATCAACTAGGGCTGGCACCCTCTACCTCTTCCTCCTCTGATAGTTGACATTCTTCTTGGGGGACACTAGGTAACACCAACTCAGCTACTGGCAGACTGGACTCGAGTACTGACTCCTGATGGTTAGCAGTGGGGGCTGCAGTTCCCTGCCTTCTGATGGGATCGACATTCCTCTGTAATTTGTGGCTTTGCTGCTCGATGATGCTGGGCCAGACTTTCAAATGATCTCCCCAGGTACCCAAGCTGGCACTCCCCCAGAGTTCCAACCAAAAAACCAATCATTCAAGTCAGCCACCATTCCTGCAGCTGGTACCAAATCATTGTCCAGCTGGATGGAACCAGGGGACACATGCAGCATAAAGACTAACACCTCATCACTGACCCTACAACACAGATCCCTCGTTTTGATCTCCCTCAAAAGACAATGGACAACACTCAACTGAACCCATGGAGGGAATTGCCCTGACAAATGTCATCCTGATGTGCAACGTTGGCTCTATTCTCTCTCCACAGATATCAACAGACATGCTGAGATTGTTGAGCATTTACTGTTTCTCTTTGAGGGAACTAATGATGCAGCCACCGGCTCAACAAATAAAGGATGAAGGACAACTCAGAGTGCAATTGTAAACTTGAGTTTCACCCAAGGAGCACATCATATCAATTTGTCTACTAAGATCAGTTGTGATTTTTCTCCACTCGATATCATAGGAGGCTATCAAATGGATAGCCCAATTAAACAGTGGACAAGCTTCTCCTCGTAGTACCAAGTGGTAGTTTTGAATCTTTTATATCTACCTGACTAGACAAGTGGATTTGCAATCTATTGAGCCAAATCTTGTTGTAGAGGAGCATCTCAGGGCAGAAGCTGTTAGTTAGATAGAACACAGAACATAGAACACTACAGCACAAACAGGCCCTTCGGCCCACAAGTTGCGCCAATCACATCATCACCTACCAACCTACAGACCTATCTATAACCCTCAATCTCATTAAACCCCATATACTCATCCAGAAGTCTTTTAAAAGACCCCAGCGAGTTCGCCTCCACCACCACTGACGGCAGCCGATTCCATTCACTCACCACCCTCTGAGTGAAAAACTTACCCCTAACATCACTTCTGAACCTCCCTCCCCGCACCTTAAATCTGTGTCCTCTCGTAGCGACCATTTCAAACCGGGGAAATAGCCTCTGAGAGTCCACCCTATCTATTCCTCTCAACATTTTGTAAACTTCTATCAGGTCGCCTCTCAACCTTCGTCTCTCCAGGGAAAAGAGTCCCAGCTCCCTCAACCTAACTTCATAAGGCATGCCTCCCAGTCCAGGCAACATCCTTGTAAATCTCCTCTGTACCCTCTCAATAGCTTCTACATCTTTCCTATAGTGAGGCGACCAGAACTGCGCACAATACTCCAAATGAGGCCTGACAAGGGTCTTATAAAGTTCCAGCATTACCTCCCGACTCCTAAACTCAATCCCTCGATTAATGAAGGCCAGTACACCATACGCCTTCTTGACCACCTCCTCCACCTGCGAGGCCGATTTAAGAGTCCTGTGGACCCGGACCCCAAGATCCTTCTGCTCCTCAACACTACTCAGACTTCTGCCCTTGATAGTGTACTCGTTCATCCCGTTGGTTCTGCCAAAATGGACGACTACACATTTATCCGCGTTGAAGTCCATCTGCCACTTCTCCGCCCAGTCCTGCATCCTATCTATGTCCTGCTGCAACTTTTGCCATCCTTCCAGATCATCCACAACACCACCGACCTTCGTGTCATCAGCGAACTTACTTACCCATCCCTCCACTTCCTCATCCAGGTCATTTATGAAAATGACAAACAACAAGGGTCCCAGAACAGATCCTTGAGGCACTCCGCTGGTGACTGACCTCCATTCAGAAAAAGCCCCATCCACAACCACTCTCTGCCTTGATGTTAGTTAAGTGTTCCCCTTCATGCTTCAGCTCAATGTTTGGAGCCATTGGACTCTAGAAGAGCAAGCAATGGTGTAATGAGCACGTCTGGGCATCTGGGACCTTTGTGAATGGCATGTCCAATATTGTTTCTCCTTAATCAATGAGATAAGGATTGAGAAAGAAGAAAAAAAATGAGTCGGAAAGAAAGATTAGACTAAGATATATAGAGAAAAAAGGAGACAGAAAGGAAACTAAGAGAAAAAAATGTTAATTTTTCTATTTTTAAAAACACTAACAATTTACTCCATGGAGAAATATAATTAAATAGTTTGAATTGTTAATTTCTTGGGCAAGAGGATTGACTGGCATTGCATTAACAATAAATAGGGCATTAAAAGGGCACTTATGTTATTCATTTCCAGATGTAACTTTCTGTGGTGAGTTCAATGGTCAAGTCCAACAAGCTTTTAAACATAATGGGGCAACTAAGGGCCTGATGCCATGTTAGCAAAACAACTGAAGGAATGGAATAGACCTTTCAGCAAGTTCTGAAGATTTGCAACTCACGCCCACCTATTAATCCTTTGAACTTGCTCACCAGTTTCCACATTATTAACGACTCGCATTGTTAAAATTGAATTATTTTTCCATACAAAATTTGACCCAACATCCCATTTAAAAATCAGCACCCTCTGACAATGCTGTACTCCCTCTGTATTGCACTGAAATGTTAGCCTACATTATAGGTTCAAACCCTTGAATGGAATATGAGCTGACAACTTCCTTACTTAGATGTAAGAGAGCTGCCTCTGAGCCAAGCTGATGCTTTACCCATTAGCACATCAATTAGTAATACTTCGACTCGGAAAAGGAAGAACATTCGGATTCTGTCACATTGACCTCCTTTCCCCTTACCAAAGCAGGAGGTTAATTGTACAGAGACAGGCTTTGTAATAGCCAGCCCTTTCAGGCCTAACTGTGATGGGCGGAGAAATTCTCTTCCCATTACCACTTAGAAGGTTTGATTATTTGAACCTTTCTTCAAACAGATATCCACTACATAACTTGCAGATGTTGAAGGGAAAATATAATACTGTTATTTACAGTACAATCTCAACTACGCAATTAGTGCATTGGTCAAATGGAAATATCTGATGGATAATAGGATTCAGTACTTAAGAAGAGGACATTGCTGGAACTTGCAAGAATAAAGATGGTTTTATTTGAAGGAGTAATTTGTTCTTTAAAGATCATAGGATAGATTTTGTAGAAGCAGTACATTGTTAGAGTGAAAATGCTAGGAAGCAGTGAGGAGTTCAGACTGTGTGTTGTATGTTGATAAAAGTAAGGAATTTGTCGAGAATTAGGAGCTTGGACTATTTGAAGGGTCAATTATCGTTTGGGTGTACTAGTCTAAATGCAGAAGCACACATTGTAAAAGTTCAATTTGCTAACAAGAATAAAGAGCAAAATATATTAATGACCGAAATCAGATAAATTATCATACAATAAAATCTTATTAATATCCTTTTGTGGATACTACTCTTCTCTGAATTACATAGATATGCTGGGTTCCGACAGGTGAATCATAGAATTCTATAGTGCCGAAGAGGCCCTTCAGCACACCGTGTCTGCACCAATGCATGAAAGTTCCTGCCCACGCAACCCACTTGCCAACACTAGGCTCAAAGCCTTGAAGGTTATGTTATACCAAGTACTCATCCAGGTACTTTTTAATGGATGTGAGGCATCCCACCTCCACCAGAGGTGGCACAGTGCCACAGTGACAGGAGCAGCACAGTGGTTGGCACTGCTGCCTCACAGAGCCAGGAACCAGGTTCAATTCCAGCCTCAGGTTACTGTCTATGTGGAGTTTGCACATTTTCCCAGAGATTGCGTGGGTTTCCTCCGATTTCTTCCCACAGTCCAAAGATATACAGGTTAGGTTGCTTGCCCATGATAAATTGTCCCTTAGTAACAGGGGGACTAGGGTAAATATGTGGGGTTAAGGGGATAGGGCCTGGGTGGGATTGTTGTTGGTGTAGGTTCGATGGGCTGAATGGCCTCCTTCTGCACTGTAGCGGTTCTATGATTCTATGATTCAGCCTCCTACACATTGCATTCCGGATCATCACCACCCTCTGGATAAAAAAGATTTTCCTCAAATCCCCCCTAAACCTCCCACTCTTCAATTTGAACTTGTGTCTCCTCATAACTGACCCTTCAACTAAGGGGAGCAGTGCTCCTTATCCACCCTGTCCATGTCCCTCATTGAACATCTCGATCAGGTCACCCCTCAGTCTTCTCTGCTTCAGAGAAAACAACCCAAGCCTATCCAACCTCTCTTTATAACTCACATGTCCCATCCCAGGTAACATCCTGGTGAATCTTCTCTGTACCCCCTCCAATGTGATCACATTCCTCTTATAATGTAGCGACCAAAACTGTGCACAGTACTCCAGCCGTGGCCTCACCAAAGTTCTATACAATTCCAACATGAACTCTCTGCTTTTGTAACCTATACCCTGATTGATAAAGGCAAGTATTCCATATGTCTTTTTCACCACCCTACTAACATGGTCTTCTGCATGAAGATGATGTGAAAATTCTAAAACTAGAATGAAAAGCACCTTCATAAACAAAATCATATTTTCTTTCCAATAACAATAGCCCCAATACTCTGGTCAGCTGCAATACTGCGTGCATTTCCAATGCCCGTGAAGATTTTCCTGACCCAATATAACTGCCCAATTCTACTAGGACCTTTTGATCCCAGCTGTCAGGGACAATTCCAACTTTCAGTGAGCGGAGTCAAGTAGGGGGTAGGAGGTGATAGTAACCCTTTCTCCCAGTTACAGTTTAAACTTCCCAGACAATTCCCATGCTTGTCTGTGTATCAGGACCTGGGAGATATGGCCTAATATGTTTTTTCTGTGTTATCACTATGAAATCGTTGGGCTGGATTTTCACTTAAGGAATAGGAAATTGAAATCAGGATTGTTTCCAAGGCTTGAACCTGCACTTTGGAGAGGAGGGAGGCAACAACAATAGTCTTGAATTTTCATTGGGACAACCGCTTGATTGCTACGGTGGTGGATTTGGAAGCTAATTAAGGGCGGTGGGGTAGAATAACTCCGGGGAGGGGGGGGGGGTGCGTAGGCGCTGATTTAAACTGACAAAGGAATCACTACAGTGGCTGCAGTTTCATTGCTGTTACTGCAGGGTGAACAATCAAGAAGATTTGAATTTAACAACGTCCCAGCAAAGCCAGAGGCCTGATCTAGGGCAGTCCCTTGCTTTTTAGATGTAGATGTGGAGGTCATTCTGGAGGCTTTGGGGGATAGGCAGGATGTTCTCTTCCCAGGGGATGTCATGAAGAGGGCACCTACTCAGCAAGCAGGTATGGATGGATATCATTGACACAGGGAAGAAATGTGATCTGTAGAAGTTTAATCCAGTTCAGGAAGAGTTCAGTTATCTGGCATAGTCCGATAAGCTGAGTGCTAACCACCAGCCGTGCATCTCCCCTCTCACTCACCCCTGCCAACCCAGACTCTGGACATTCATCCTCCAGCAGACACATTAGTTGAGGAGCCTCAGGGTGCACATTGGCCCCGAATGTTAAAAGAGTGTGTGCCCAAGGCACTTACTGATTCCTTGATGAGGCTCAGACCCAGCCTACGGCTGAGAATTTGGCAGCACCGAAGGCGGCAGCTTCACGGAGCGGCTGACAGTGCCCATCGATGTGCTTGGTGATGTTGTCTTTGACCTTGCAGGAGGAATGGGCTCAGAATGTCCATAACAGAGCGCAGACTGGTGGAGGTGTCTCCTAGCTTCATATCACCACATTTATGGAAGAAGAAGGGTGGAAAATAGCCAGGGTTGCATCCACAAAGAGGTTGGCCATTGTGAAATGGACACTTATGATGAATTTGGTGAATAGAGAATGTAAAGTATTTGTTAAGGGGTTGGGGGGTGTTGGTGAGGGGTGGCAGAGGGGGTTTGCGTGCTGGTTAATTACATGAGCATCCATTAAAATCCATTAAAATGCGGTTTGCACCCTATATGGGCATTACATTTGTGACATCACCAATGAAGGGCGAGGAAAATCAGGAAACAATCTCTCCGAAGAGAATCGCGTTTTCTGATTTTCACCAGATTTTCCACCCATGTCAGTGATCCCGCAAACCGCTAATGTGGGCTCAGAATCACCCTCAATGTAGGGGATATTCCAGCCACGCTCGCACCAAGACCGGAAAATCCTGCCTGAGGTCAACGAACCTTTGCATGGTACAGCCCTTGCCTGCTACGATTCGCATAGCAGGCGGGACAGGAAAATTCTGCCCAATATCTTTGACCAAGTTTTAGGTCAAATATTTTTCTGTTTTGACTTGCTGTTCAATTCTCTTTACACCGCAACAATGCACTTTGAGATGATTTTTTGCAATAGAGGTGTTACATAAATACAACTTGTTGATTTTGTTGTTGTTATATGTAGGTGGAAAGGTCATGATAAATTTCCCTATAGTGTCCAAAGATGGGTAGATTAGCAGTATCAGCAAGGTAAATGTGCAGGGTTATGCAGAGTGGGCTTGGTAAGATGCTTGGTCAGAGAGTTGGTACAGACTCGATGGGCCAAATGGCCTTCTTCTGCAATCTAGGGATTCTTTGATTCAACGATCCTAACCCCCACTACCTTCCCCCACACCCCATCAAATTCTAAAATTTTGATATTTTGTTTGCTCGTGTTCTTTGGAGTATTTCATGATGAACTAAAGATTGGATAACAAGAAGAATATTATTCAAGTAGTGTTATGAGCAAAACTAATTATACAACACAAAAGAGAGACCAGACCCTTGCATTTGGAAAGGGAGACTTGGCATCTGCTAGTACTTGGACTGGTCCCAATGTATTTTGAAGTAGTCCTAAAATCCGGGAGAACGGGGAAGGGGCTATGAGGATCCAGGAGAAAATGGAAAGAGAACAGTTTGAAGTTTATTTATTAATGTCAGAAGTAGGCTTACATTAACACTGCAATGAAGTTACTGTGAAAATCCCCTAGTTGCTACACTCCGGTACCTGTTTGGATACACTGAGGGAAAATTTAGTATGGCCAATGCACCTACCCAGCACATCTTTCAGACTATGGGAGTAACCAAAGTACCTGGAGGAAACCCACACAGACACAGGAAGAACATGCAAACTCCACTGAGACAATGGCCAAAGTCGGGAATCAAATGAGTCCCTGGTGCTGTGAAGCAGCAGTGATGACCACTGTGCCGCTGAGCTGCCCCATGTATTGGATAAGGAAATTCAAAAGAATTAATGGTTCCATAGTCTAATTTTTTGAGGGTTTGCAGTCCAGCATTCTTGAAAAAAAGTTGCACAACGTCTTACAGATATGATGACAGTTCACCAATGTTTATTCGAAGAAACTTCCAAACTTACTTTAAAATAAAAAACTTAATTACTACAGACACGATAAATAATTGATTCCTTACTGTTTTGGTTAAAAAAATGATGAAACACTCCTAAAGTCATAGAGTCATAAAGAAACAGGCCCTTCGGCCCAATTCATCTATGCTGACCAAGTTTCCATTTGGGCCCATATCCCTCCAAACCTTTCCCATCCATGTACCTATCCAAATGTCTTTTAAATTATGTAATTCTATCCACCTCTACCACCTCTTCTGGCAGCTCATTCCATGTACGCACCACTCTCTGTGTGAAGAAGTAGCCCCTCAGATCCTTTTAAATCTTTCTCTTCTCTGGTTTCCATTCCTGTTGCACCCTGTTCTTGCCTCCTCAGCCATTCAGAGGGATGGGTGCAAGCTTTCATACCATCCCCCCCCACAACTACCTAGAATTCAAAAATTCTCAATTCAGCAGCTCAATGCTGAGCCATAGATATGTCACTGGAAGTGTCTTTGCAACAGTGGACACCCCAGCCCTCCTTTCTGGGAAGCCTCAGCACCTTCAAATCAGAGCTGTGTGCAAACAGTGGGGCTGAGTGCACAGCAGTGCAGAATGGAAATCCCACCCTCCTCATCCCAAGGTGAAATTGACATCTCATCTCTGTCAGAAGACTTCAAAGAGGTCTGCTCTCACCTGCAGTTTCTGACATGGAGAAAGGAAAATCTCTGCTGCAGAATGGAGTACCGCAGTGATTAAAAATCCTGGCGGGCGACCGGGGAATGGGGCATGGAGGTTAAAATGACCTGGTCACTTCAGAACTTACAGAACAGCTGACAGGCAGGAATGCAGCTGTTCATCACAGGGATGCCTAAAATCACAATGCCAGGCTGATCTTCAGATCCAGGGCTAGAAGGATCAGTCTGGCCATGAAAGCTTTTCCAGGCAGAGAGTGCTGAGGTCAACTCCTTGCCGCCCTACCCCTGGAACCCTTGAGGGACACTTCCTCTGTAGCCTGGCAGCAGCAAAGAGTCAATAGGCCACTGGATCTATCCCTTCAAGCCCCCACAGGGCCCAAGTGCCAGGTCAGGGAGTCAGTGTCAGGGTGTCAGTTTGACAGTGCACTGTTGGCACTGCCAAGGAGTGGGGCCTGGCGGGGCCTGTGGGGTCTGAAGGGGAAGGGGAGCTGAGTGGGGGTGGGGGGGGTGCGGGGTGGATAATCAATACCTCATGCCTGTGTTTTGTGGGGCAAGCTTGTGGGGGGAGGGGTGTGAGGGAATGCCTCCCATTGCTGAGGGGTTGGCAGCGTTTTCTCAACCCCTCTCTTGTGAGGATCTGTACCAAAGCCTGTCCGTTGCGATCCTGCTGGGAAGACAGGTGAATGGTGGAGGCTATTTGACTCAGGCTACAAATCTGCTAATCATATTTAAACTGATGATTTTGATCTCTGGAATTCTCTGCCCGTTGAAGTGGTGGAGGCTGCCTCGCGAAATATTTTTAAGACGCGAGTTGATGGGTTTTTGATAAGAGAGGGGATTAAGGGTTATGGGGAGAGGGCGGGAAAGTGGAACTGAGCCACGACAGATCAGCCATGATCTTATTGAATGGCGGGGCAGGCTCGAAGGGCTAGATGGCCTACTCCTGCTCCTATTTCTTATGTTCTTATGTTCTTATGAATATGCATCGGGCAGGAACCTGATCGGGGCCAGCAGCGCAGTCAGGGGGGGTCACTGTGGATTTGACTCCTGGCACAAAATTCACTTTCCCACCAACTCCCAATTTTCTGGGCCATCACAATTGGCGATCGGAGTTAGCGGGCCTGGAGAATCCTCCTTTACTTGTCCAGAATAAATAAAATACATTATCCGGGAGCGGTCCGGGATGGCATGACTGTTTGCGAGGATTAAGGTTAAAATGTTCAATGGGAGTGTTGGGGGTGGCAGTCGAGGGAGGAAGCAGAGACAGTTGCTGAGCTGAGGGTGCCGGCAATAATGTCAGCTGGTATGGGAACCATGAGCAGAACTTGGTTGTTGAGCAGTTTAGTGAAATGGAGTCAAGAAAGCAGGGAGTGAACAGATGAGATTCTCCAGTCTCCCAGCCACGTGTTTCTCACCAGCGGGAGGTTGTTTGCTGGCGGTGGGATTCTCTGCTCCCCCCACTGTCAATGGGAATTCCCACTGACATCACCCCACGCTGGCAGGGCTGCACTGCAAGCAGGACTGGAGAATCTCGCCGGCGAGAACGGCCGGGGAATTCCAGCCAACACCTGACAGTAAAATGAGTGTAGTAGCTGCGAAATTTCTTTCCTCTTACTTGGTGGTAGAGACGTAGGCGTCTACTGCTTTGCAACATGCTTCTAATTAAAATTAAAGTGAGCACTGAAATCGGCAGGAGAAAATTGCAGTCAAATAAAAATAATGGGACTGATTATAGGGTGTTATGTGGGGTTGTATCACATGCATTATAAGTCATTAATTATTATTTTAAAATTAAAAAACTAAAAAAAAGTATTTTTTTCCTCATGGGACAGAAGCCATGAATATGTTCAGCATAATCTTTAATTATTTCACAATGTAGCTGTCATTTCTGACAGACTCGACCTCAAACCATACCCTGTCTTTTCTGGTGCTGATGGATCTGCTGTTTATTTTCACCATTTGATTTTGTCATATCTTTGGGTGGACAGCATTAAACAGGTATTTCCAGTACGCTGATAACCTAAAAACCCATTTGTTTTAATGTTGATATAACAAGAATAAAATTATCAGAATAAAATTGTTATACTCCACACACAGTGGTACGTGAGTGAAACGTTGCTGTGTGGTTGCAGGCACAAATTGCATCTATGAAATTGGTCTGTTGTCCACAGTAGTGCTTGTGTATACTTCTGACCAAAACATTTTACTGTGAATCAAGTCCCAGCTAGTGACTTGCTCCTTGAACTGTTTGCTTCTGCCTCATTTAGGTCTCATAGGTTGCATCTCTAAGCCCTCTAATCCCACGAGAGAGGGGGGGGAAGAAAGCTCTGCTGGTATGTACAAATGCACATTAAAATACAACAAAAGCAGCATAGCAATGTTGCAAACCGTAGCATTGCCACTGAAACATTAAGCTGCAGAAAATTTCCAAAGGAAAACTAAAGGACAGAGGGATCAGATTTGAATGTTCTTTGCATCTTTTACTGAAACTAGTACCTTTGACATGACGTGCAAAAATGCTGAAATGGCTCATTGAAAATTGTCTCTGCTCTGAATGATGACTATCATGCATCCTTGTTGATTGGATATATGTTTAAATGAAGGAAACTGCAAAATTATATTTTCATTATTGATAACACCACCCTTTTAAAGAGAACAGAAGCACAATACATGAAAGGATAATTCTGTTTTCAGTCAGTTCTTTTACTGTTCAAATCTCCCTATTGATTTCTAATGCTGCTAAAGAAAATCTTTCTTTAGTCCTGTGAAACAAATCATATAATCCTTTCAGAAAAAAGGACATTTTTTTAAAAGGTTTGCATAATTGTTACAACAATGAGGTCACATACTATAACACCTCATTCCAATCTGTAAAGAGTCAATGTTTCCTTTCCATTTTAAAAAGGTTCAATTACTGTGCCAGTAAAATTGCGTGGATTGCCAATGCCTCCTATTGGCCTTCTCCTATCAGCCATACCTAACGCTCTTCAACCAGTGTATGAATCAAGCGCTAAATCTTCTCAGAGTGTCAGCTACCTTCTTCATCAATATGATCTCTGGCTTTCATCACTTTTTCCCCTGAAATCCAGCTGTGTGGCTAGTTATGCATGGTAAATAAACCGAGGCAAATGGTAAGATATCCATTTGATTATGGAAGACATTAATAAACTGAAAATGTCCAAATGCAACAAAAAGGCTCTTTTTACAATTCATCTATGGCACTGCGCAGCCTGTAATTCTGCACATAAATTTTGTGACCAGAGCTATCAACCCCCTATACATCTTCTACTGTCCATTGGGTGATGGTTAAAAAAAAGGACAATGGCATAAAGGTGAGACATGCTGAACTTTACATTAATTTACTCCAGCCTTCCTACATGTCTGTAATACAGAACTTACACGGTAATGTGCTGCTGTTAACAATCCACACCATATTCTGAAATATAGTCAATATCCTACATAATAATAAAGGGCAATTATGCGTGTATATATACTAATACATTAAATTGCACTAGCTTTCAGTAAAACAAACTTTGAATATTTGAAATGGCATTTTCTGCTAAATGTCTGATTTCATAAAATAAAATAATTTCCAATGTTTGTGAAAGGAAGATTTTTTTGAAATGTGCCTTTGGAGAAAAAAGTGTTTCTTTTACATGAGATGTTTTGTTCATGCCTTTCACCTGTAATTAATACAACAAATATACATACATTTCTAATTTCAAAACAATAAAAAAGGTTAAACTATAGATAACACAACTGTCTACTTATTTCAGTATTTTAAATCATTAGTAGAATAAATATCTTTAATCCTGAAAATTTGCATTCATATAATACAAAGCCATAAGACAACATTAACGGACTAAAATATACACTTCAGATGCTCTTTCTTTTAAAAATAACAAACCGTATTTGCCCCTTGGTTCACTAAATAATTGTTATGCTTAAACTCAGTTGATAAAAATTCAAAAGCTTTCTTTGCCAGGACAGAATATAAGTCAAGATAATAATACACTTTTAACAGTAATCCCTTAAATGAAAGTGTCAATTATTAATTTTGGATTTCAGTGGGCATTTCAAAAAGCAGTTCAGGAAACTATATCTCATTAATTGCAACTATTATCAATATAAGTTCTTGCCTTTATGAAGTGCTTTTGCGCAAGTTGTCTCACAGTCTGCTTTATAATATTCCATTTGTTTATTTTGTTAAAGACAGTTAAAACTGATCAATTGTCATTATTTATCTAACCGGAAACAGATAATCAGCTAGCAACCTTTGACATGAAGGCAATCCATGATAGTAAAATGTCAATGGTGGAATGAGAATTCCAATTGCACTTTGTCAGGAGAACGATCAGCTCATCTCCTCTTCATTCAGTGCAGTGGTAGATTACTAATTTAATCACACTTGCAAGCCAACTTTAAAAAAGAACGCAGCAAACTCTACCATATCTTCACCGTGTTGATAAAATACAGCATAGGCTGAGGAAAAGTGTGATATAGAGCAGGGAAGCAGAGTAATTACTATCGTCAAGGTTTTTATTTTATTTTAGCAGTGCTTTAGAAACAAAAATGCAAAAACGGAAATAAGTTAGCAGACAAGCTCTGGTGTGACCAGAGGTATAGCATCCTTCTATTTTATTTTGTTTAGATATGTATGTATTTTCTGTTGGTCACATTTGCATAGGATCATATTTAGAAGAACAGATTTACTGTGTTGGTAAAATGTAGACATTTAAATTTTTTGTTAATTCAATATAGTTGAAAATAAATGCATTGTGTTGGAGAATTGATATAGTATTCAGTGATTTACTATTAAAGGCTTCAAGTGATTAAGTGTGCAACATTGAAATGACTGCAAAAGCAGAATCTGGGCTTGCAATGAACATAAGTCCTCTTCATTTCTGCTTCTTTGTTTTGCTCGGTATTGCTTAATTTAAGAAGAAACATCAAAGTTGCAGCTGACAGCTTTGAAGCACAGGATGGAAAATAGACCTGAATGGTCCTTTACAAAAGCTCGACTCCAGAATCTAGCCAAGCTCAAACGGCAAATGACCCTACCATTGCTCCCGTTACAAAAAAGGGTCAGGCGCAGTTTTAGATAAATAATGCATGTGACTTAGAAATTGTTTCACAAGCAACAGAAAATGTATTCATAATGAGTCCAGTTTCTTTGCTATTCAATTAAGATTTTTTTAACAAAACAGTTTGATTTAAAATGTACCTTTTATTAAAAATGGATGGAAAAAGCTGTTTACAAAACAGCCACATTTCTAAACGTTTTATAAAAGAAAAATTAGGGCAGTAGTAAATGGATGCTTTCTCTAAAGAAGCCAATATGCATCCTAAATTTCAAAATTTGAGAAATTTACATCCATATTAGAAACAATTATATGCTCCACCGTCCAGACATGTGTCATGAAATTCAGTGATGCACTGTATGGGCCCCTGCATTATTCTGGCCTTGCTCTTTCCAGTCTACACAGGCCGAGACCACACAGCAATGGTGTTTCTACAGCTAACTGTAGTTAAACTTTGTGTCTGATCAAGTTAAGTGTATTGGATTTGAAAACAGTTAGTCAATTGTTTCTAGTCCCTAGGTGGTGGTTTATGGTAATGTTTGCATCAATACTAACAAAAGCCATACTGCAGTACAAAGTACATCAAGGAAATGAAAGACAAGGCTGCCTGTTGTCAGCTCTGCCTACAATAAAAGCAGGATTTAGAGCTGGGGCAGAGATCGTTAGGAAACTGCAAAATGAATGAACTGCAGAAATCATGGGGCTGATGGTTCGTGGTAGTGGTTTAGGGACTGGCTAATGGCCTGGGTTGTACCCAAGCTACGAGATATATGAACCCAACTCAGTGGCCATACAAAAAAGGTCAGCGAAGAGAAAAAAAACATGTGAGGTAGCACAATCAGGCTTTCATCATTAAGAAATCACAGTAGGAAAACAAGTTCTGATTCATACAAATCATTAGTTACAGTGTTGCTGATTAGCTTGGCTGCTAAAAACAGAAGGTCAGAATCTTTATTGATTAAATGGGACCTTTTAATACCTTATCCAAATTAAACTATTTATAATAACAGTAAATCAAATTTAAAAAATGCAAATAACCTATTATCTGAGGCCAAAACATAAAGAAATGGCACTCGCATTACAAGCTTGATTTAAATGATCAAAAACACTATTATGATGAATCCAATGTACAGTAAATAATGGATTAAAACCAATACGTTTCAATGAAATGATAATTGCATACACCTATTAAACTATATTAACAGTGTGAGCCATGTACTCATCATCTGAAAGCCATTAGAAAAAATTAGAGTCAAATCACAATCTTCAATATTCATAAATAATGTCAAAGGAAGGTTTGCCCTACACCACAGATTTTAGTTAATGTAAGGATTCTAGTAGAAGGTAAATGACTCATGAATGAATATTTGCAATACTTTTATATTAATGTCTAAGCAATAATGTATTTTTGACTTTTAATATCTGAAGATTAGTAATAATAAATAGCACAAAGCTCAGGCAGAATGATTCTACAGAAAGGCAAACATTTATAGACTATTCCCCCCACTGATGAGAGAACAAAATGCAGATAAATTCACCTGAATCCATGGTAAAATTACTAGTTCAATTATGAAGCAATTTTTAAGACTGAACTAAAAGAAATAAATGCTGCAATAATATGACATTATTCATACAATGAATCTATTAATATATGAGCATCGTTATCCTTTATTTGAAGTCTAACCTCAGGATGCCTGCTGTGTTGCTGGTTGCTAGAATGTCGGAAGAAAATAAGTGAAAGCACATCTCATCATGGGGTAAATTGTCTGTCGAAAATAAATGTACTTAGTTTCTGATTTGAATGCTGCTTTCTGCGAAAATAGGCTGGATTGTTATCATTGTCTGTGAAGACTAATCTTTCCTGAGCGGAGAGAAAAGCCATGTGCAGAGGAACAAAAGCCACAGTGGAGAATGCAGGTAGGCCAATATCTGTTCTATTGTACTTAATGTCCCATTTTAATCTATTTCAGGCTTTTAATGTCATTGAACCAACTATGAGATGTACTTCACACATTAGCAAGGAAAAAATAAAATGCAATGTAAAATAAGGTGTGATTCAAGATGGACTAGAAAAATATATTTTATTCAGAATAAAGAGATTAAAATAAAAATCTTTTCTTTTAAATTTTATTAGGACAGGAATAATAAACCTTTAAATTATACATATGGTCTATTCAGGTATCATTTTTTATTCTCCTATGGTCATATACTATCACTAAATAATCCTTATGACAAATAATTTTTTGATGTGGTCAGTATTTATTACTGCACATTTGTTAGCAAATAAATGCCACAGCACATTCATGTCTCCAGAATGGGAGAAATAGTATGCACAGAGCACAAAACTGGCATATTTGCCATAATAGATAAGAGTTTGTTTACCACATGTAATAATTCTTAGAAACTGAATAATCTATGGCATCAGAGAAAGCCAATTATTCCATTGCCCTGTGCTGTCCACTTAAGAGATCATAACATTCGTTAAAAATTTAGACAGAATGTATTGCCTCTCCCCAGGCATTTGGAAGTAGGGGGATGTAGTTGGGGAGAGGCGGGGTGGGTGTTGGGTTGGGGGGGAGTCCTGTGGGCTGCCTCCCTGCCAGGACGTCATTTGAGGCCACTTAAAGGCTTTATCCTGCTGTCACTGGGTTTGACCAGCAATACAGCAGGGTACTTGTGCCATCAGATTTGCCAGCAGCCTACAAAAGGACATTGCCTCAACCACAGGTACTACGCGCCCAATCAAAGGACCAGGCATGAAGAAGAAGTGACCTGGAGGAACCAACCCACTGCTTTTCTCATTGATCCTTATCCTGCAACTCCCAGCCTGTCCACAATCACTTCTTCTCAGGATCCAGCAGCAACCCTTGGTGAAGTTCCCACTGCAGTGCCATTGTCGGCTACTGCTCCTGGCCATTGATTGGCCAGCAGTTCTCAAGGCTGGAATAGTTTAATATGCTGCCCAGGTAAATGCCTCTTTGGAATGTAATAGTATCAGAGCTACTGGGGAAAACAACACGAGACTCCCACTAATTCTGCAACCGATGGACAAGATTCCCTTCCAACTACATTAATTCTCAGTCTTTTGCTATTAAAGACATTCCAATTATTTGTTTTTGGTGATGAGTGCAAGATTCTCATCAAAAAACAGTTGACTAGTTGAAAAACAGTTCAAAAATTAGATTTGCCGTGTCGCAACATGATGAACTGATTTTGTATTTCAAGGTATACTAATCAATAAGTTAAAAAAAATACAAAATGATTTCTCAACTTCTCCTCTCCTCTCTCCCCCATTCCTTCTCCCTTTTGAGCATGTAAAGTGTATTTTCAGGTGATGAAATTATAAAACATTAGTTATCAATTTGCTTCCAAAATTACTTGTTCTTTATATTCCAGTTATACGGAGATACTGCCAATGAACTGGGCCCCTCATTATAAATCCAGGAAGATATGGAAACCACCTCAGAAGTTACCGTTTGTATATCCAAAGCAAAACTCATTGCAAAATCCAAAAGGTATCTTTGCCTAACTGCATTCTCATGACATTTTTTGGTATTATTTTCAATAACTCATTGCTGTTTCAAAACGGGAGTCTAATTTTGGTTAATTGAAACAATGCATAACATCATACATGCACAGAAAACATTGCACAGGAACAATGGGGTGGCACGATGCTTAGTACTGCTCCCTCACAGCGCCAGAGACCTGGGTTCAATTCTGGCCTCAGGTAACTATCTGCATGGAATTTGCATGTTCTCCCTGTATCTGCGTGGGTTTCCTCTGGGTGCTCCAGTTTCCTCCCACACTCCAAAGATGTGTGTAAGTTGATTGGCAGTACTAAATTACCCCTTAGGGTCAGGGGAATTAGCAGGGTAAATAGATGGGACTACAGGGATAGGGCATGGGTGAGATTGTTGTTGGTGCAGGCTCGAGGGGTCAAATGGTCTCCTTCTGTACTGTAGGGTGTGGGGGGAGGTGGAGGAGGAAATCCTTATAGCTATCATTTGGCTTGTACACATAACATGAATCAAAATATCCACAAAACAATAATTTAAACACTTAAATGAGGGGAGACAATATAAAATGCAAACATATATAATTCCAGGGGTTATGGTTACTGATTGAAAATTATTGCATAATGATGATTGCATTGGTGTGTAAAAAGATAAAATTAGGCTGTGATCATAAAGATTAATTTGGTTCACAGTATGACGATGCATGAAACCTTTCAAGTGAACAGACCAAGAATGCATGAGACTAAAAGGGAAGAGCTAACAAACAATTTACTTGCCCTATCTTATCTGTGTCATAATAATAAATCTCCAAAATGAAGCTGTGGTCAATTGACATGGCAATAAGTGAATTATTTGACTGTACACACATATTTTAAAAACCAAAGGTTTTTGTTACAAATCACTTAGCATACTTAATGATATTAAAGGAATTTTTAAACTTATATAAATGACATTAAACTACCTCCTTTGACTAAAGAGACTTCATACTTCAAAGGATGAACAATCTGCAACTCATTTTCTACCTGCAACTTGTCGATGGATACATATTGCATGATTATATCCATTTTTCTGAATTGCATTATATTGGGTATTTAAATTTCACACAATTACAATATTTTGATCATTGTAATTTACAATGGTAAAGTTGTGTGGGCATTCGGTATTTTTGATTTCTTAAGCATAAAAACAATAAAATGTGTTCTATTGATCTATTAAACTGTATTATAATATAGCATACTATATTCCATAATGATGAAGGAAATTTACATTACAAAAATTGTTATAATTTTATATAAATGATACAATCTGTGCAAGATGATAGGGTGCTTTTTCATAAAGGGAAAAATTGAGGACATTTGAACATTAACTATCATTATGCCGCGCTTTGTTGGTTATTTTGTTTGATATGCATCTTGTGACCTGTATATAAAATTCATAGTTTCAGAAGTGACATGTGCGAGTCCTGGACACGCAGGGGAAAAGGCATATTTCCTGACCTTGTAACCATGGCAACCTTTCACTGATTGGTAGCAGGCAGGCTCTGCATTCCTTTGACACTGGAGGCAACGATGTGAGGTTACAGACTTTGATGAAAATATGAGGATTTTTTTCTAACATATTAAGGGTATTCTGAAAGATCAAAACTTGTCCAACAAATATTGAGATTAAAACTCATCAACTCCATTAGCCTGAATATGGATAGATGCTGACTGCTTTTGCTCATATCTGGCAGCAATGAGTCTTTGCAGTTTAAATAAAATAACATGAAAACTTTTAAACATTCACTTGATTTCTATATAGGGTGTTCCATAAGTTTGACACTCTTCATTTTAGCAGTGGCCTCTACTTTATTGCAAAAGAATTTTAAAAAGTAAAAGACAAAGTCTTGTCCATAAGTCTATCCAGGAACATTTCAATTCTAATTGCTCATTGATAGAGAATGCAAATCTGAAATGAGTTTTACATTTCATTGTAAATTTATCTTTATAAGATGCCAAGTAGAAGTAATAACATTAGAAAATGTGTCTACAATGTTTCTTCAACAATGTTCAAAGAAAAAAAATTCTATAATCTTGTGAATATTCCTATCCAACAGCTAATATGTAAAACACAGCACAGTTCTGCGATTAAAATGTGTGCTAGCATTCAAATTCATACCACATGGAAAAACTGAACAGAAGGAGGTTCCCACGTTCTTTATAGGTACATTTAAATGATGCTTCTTTTATTTCTGGTAAGCAGTTAGGTATTATTTGGAGCAATTGACTATTTGCCAGAGATACTTCAATCCAATAACTTCGGAGTCGAAAAGTCACTATTCAATTACTGCAATCAGTAACAACTGAGATAAATTCATATTTTCTGTGTATGACTGCTAACTCCATTGCCCTCAAGATCAATATTTTACTTGTGTGAAAAGCTACAAAAAAAAATCCATGGAAAAGTACCTGCATGGAACAATGTAATTTGGGATACCTGGTAGCAGATTTAATTCAAATCCACACAACAATTAGACAGTGAAATTTTTCTTAAAATGGGTTAAACTAAAACGTTTATGGGAGCACAAGAAAGGAAACCCCATTTTGTATTCATATTGGCTTTTCGGCTAAGATATCAATAAGATTAATTTTCATAATTTGGAGCATTGTCGCCCTCCAATGACCTTACTTTTACACTTAGATGAACAGATACAGAGAGAAACAATTTATTCTTGTCCAACCTGAACCTGAATCTATTTCCCAAGTAGCACATGTAACAGGGACTCTAAATTACATATCTCATTCCGGCTTATTCAGAGACATGTGGACAGAAGGCATTTCATTCCTTAGTTAACTAAATGCAAAATATTTTTTAAAACTGCATTCACATGAGGGATGATGATTAATCAAATTGAAATTGTAGAAGTCTCCTTTAATCATAAAAGCACTTGTGTAACATTGCACTAACAATAGTGTAGAATGTCAGGGTGATTGGCAGGGTAAATATGTAGGGTTACAGGGATAGGGCCTAGGTGGAATTGTTGTCGGTGCAGGCTCGATGGACAGACTGGCCTCCTTCTGCATTGGAGGGATTCTATGATTCTATTCTATGACTCCAAGTTCAAAGACTGAAGTTTTCATTAATAGTTCTTTATCTGTTGAATAATCCAATGTGTTCTCATTTGTATGAAGGAAAATCACAACTCAGCCAGACCTGCAGTACACATGCACTTCTTCCGAGTTTTATAAGGTTATAATTTCTCCAATTTCCTGACCTCTACTTCTGAAGGCAGTTTAGAAAATTATTATGCTCCAATGAACACATCAGAAAATGGTCTGCTGGCTGACCAATTCATAAATATTGTCAACAGTTCTATCAGATGTTTTACCGTACTGGCCAATCGAAATTCAAAAAAAAAACTTGTTAAGAACTTATAAGCCAATGGAAAACAAAGAATCTTCCACCTGACTGAATGGATTCAAAAGCAACTGTGCACTTCATCAAGGGAAATGACAATTATTTTAGACAATGCATCCACTGAAATAATAGCTGTCATATAATTAGCGTAATTAAGCAGTGTTAATTCTTTTAAGGTTTTCTGATATTTGATGAATTTACAATGCAGTTTTTTCTAGATAAAATATCCCTGCTCCGTTATTTGTTTTAAATCATAAAGTAATCAAGAATTTCAAAGAATATTGTTACACCACCGTGTACTGACAACACATACCAGCGTAACATTTTGAAATGCTGCTGTTGCTGAATATACCCAGTGACAATGGCTCTTCCAGGCAAACTTACCTTTTCTATTTATTCAGCATTGGGAAACCATTTATTGTCTTGTAAACATGAAAACTGCAGTGAATGTAACTTAAATATACAGGAGGCACGGAAATCCTGAATTTTATTTTTCTTGTTAAAAGATCTGAATAATTCAGAAGTCTCTGCTGGGCTTGCAAATTAAATTGTCTTTCCATTTATGAAAGTAAAGTTCTATCTCCATTCATGGTCATGTTCAGCTCTCGATTCACTTTAAAGCGTTCCCTCCAATACCATATTCCATTTCTATCACATACAAAAAATGTCACTGTGAAATTAAATAGCTACATTTCAAAAACTAGCCACTTGAATCAATTTGCAAGGCAGGTGCATTGAAGGTAATAATGAATCAGACCCTAATTTTGTTGTTAAGCAGCACAAAGTATATATTTGGTTGTATTTCTGTCAAGTTTTTTTTTTATGCAGATGCCTATGCTGATCTAAGTACAAGACTGAATCGTTGAAATGCAGGACACCCTTAAAGTCATTCGTTATAGGGCAAGCTTCAGTCATTACTGACTGTTACCCCTTGAATACCTTGAACAGTAAGTGGCATTCCCCACTTCACATATACTTGTTCCTGACTTTGCTTTCTATTCCTGTGACTGGTATTGCATCCGATCCATAATTAAAGGACAATTAGCTGTGCATGAATTTTGTTTGGCAATTTCTCTTTTAATGCCACATAGGCCAATTTGTGATAAAGATTTTGGATCACAGAAGTATATCAACAATTCAAACATAAAAATATTTCGCAGGGCAACCATTTGACAAAACATATTGCTATGCCACCAGTTATTTTCATTGCTGCATAAATGCAATCTCCACTTTGGAATTGACTGCTGGAACTGTGGGGTGTCTTACGGTCTGCACGGACAGATGCATTTATTGGTGTCCTCAGGTAGAATGTCTAGACTTGAGAAAGAAAATTTTCTGTTATTGCATAACAGCTGAATAGCAAAAAAAAATGTTATTTTCTTAAGAATTTAATCTACACAAACAATAGTTGGCAGTTTCCATGATTTGAAAGAGATGACAATTGCTACTGAAAATGGAATGCATTTAAATGTGTGCAAAAAAATAAATTGAATCAAATATATGCAGGAGATGTAAGAAACTGCTGAATGTAGTTATTAAGAAGATCAAAGCACAACATTCATTCATTACAGTTTATATTTCAGATTCTTGACTCACCCTTTGCTTGTTATGGCCAGAATTTAACAATTAATTTCATATGTGCAAGTCTCTTCGGGACCCATTTAGAGGACCTCTATTTGCAGCATCACCTCAAGCATGTTATTCTTTTAAATTTAAAGGACTGATCTTTAAATCAGCAATATATTTCCAAGAAGTCCAAGCCAAAGATATATTTGAAAGGAAAATTCTTCACTCTCTCCATTCCTTCATTTTCACAGATTTCACTCTTTCCAGTTGATCATTAAGTGAGACTCATTTTTTTGTTTCACTAAGTAGCTACGTTATGTAAAAATAGCAGGAATGGGGTAGAAGTTGGAATGCATTCTGGCGTAATTTTGACTTCAAATAATCATTCAGTGTTTCACAATTTTTAGACATGATTACTTTGGTCAAATGGGGTGGAATGGTGACATAGTTGTTAGCACTGCTGCCTCTCAGCACCAAGGACCTGGGTTCAATTCTGGGCTTGGATCGCTGTCTGTGTGGAGTTTGCACATTCTTCCTGTGTCTGCCTGGGTTTCCTTCGGGTGCTGCAGTTTCTTCCCACACTCCAAAGATGTGCAGGTTATGTGGATTGGCCATGCTAAATTGCCCCTTAGTGCCCCATGATGTGTAGGGTAGATGGACTAGCCATGGGAAATGTATGGAGTTAAAGGGAAAGGGTGGTGGAGTGGGTCTAGATAAGATACTCTGTTAGAGAGTCAGTGTAGACTCAATGGGCTGAATGGCTTCTTCTGCATTGTAGGGATTCTATGATTCTATGAAATATGTGATGGTGGCATATCCACTGCCATGATGGACCTCATTGATTTTTAATTTCCTGTGGTGTTCCCCTGTCTCCAGTTCTGTATCTGTCTAACCCCTGACCCTTGAAAGGACTACTAGAACCTGCCAAAGAGATGGCAGAAAACTATTTTTTTGCATATGTCCCCCTGTGAACCCAGAAGAAGTAGGAGTGCTCCTTCTGGCTCCACTGCACTACATTGCCACCTTTGTCTCTGATCGCAGGTCAGGGGCATAATTTTATGGTTCTGTCGCAGCGGGGGCAAGGGCAGAGGCAGGGCTGTAAAATGCAGTGAGCCATTCAATCCTCCACTGACTTTAGCAGAACTCTAAAATCCCATTGGGGTAATATTCCTCCCCAGGATTTAGCTGAGACTACTGCATAGAAAACAGCCGGCCAAAATTTGATCCTTGATGCTGGGTGAACTGTCTCTGGAGTCGAGAGAGGCCGTTCTCCTCTCTTATTAAAAGAAGCCATGCAGAGGCCCAATTTCAAATGATCCTTAGGTCTCTGGCTTCTGGTGTGCATTTTAATTGCTTAGTTGGAGCCAAATAATGGATCAGAACCAATTTCCACCATGATAATACTTCAGATTTAGCTTCCCGAACAATTAAATATTTTTAAGTTGCCGAACAAATTAAGACTCAGCTAAAGCAAGATTATAAATATTAGTCTCATATAGATAATGCTTTGGTGATTGTAACATAATCACAAAAAAAAACATACAGCTAATAGTGATAACTTGATTCTATCGACTTGGACTGAAAAGAAATGCTGATCAAGTCCTTTAAATAGGTATTACTAAATTTTATTTCAAACACAATGAATGCCGGAACAACTGTGTTGTATTTTATTAATATCATAATTCAAACAGAAATTCAGTTAACCCCCCTGGTGCTCCCATCACAACTGAAAGTTGCAAATTCTAGGTGGCAGTGCCGAGACAGCAATATCAAATTTTAATAACAAATTCTCTCCTCCAGAAACCTCTATTTTGAATGCAAGCATAAATTGGTATGGCTGACCGCTATTACTCTTGGAAGCAATCTGACTCCTCTGCACCTTCATCTCAACATATCTGCTGTACCCTTCTATAGTGTTATTGATAGCACAAAAGGTCATATGATAAATGAGTGACAAAAATATCAGAACATATTAGACTGGGGCTTTATTATCGGCATCTGAGAAGATACCAGATTGCTTTTATTCTTCTGAATAATTTTGGTTATGTTTTTCTGGCTAGGCAAGCCAGTAAATGAAGGATAATTTTTGGGCTCTGATTGTTTGTCTCTCCTTGTCACACAGCAGAAGTAATAATACACATTAATAACGGGGAGCATGCGGGGTTCTGAGTTTAGAAGTCACAAGCATCCAGTCTGACTACAGTGCACAAGGTGTTATATTGATTAGATATCTTACCTTAATTTGCAGAAATGAAATTTGTGCAAGAAATAACAGCAGAAATATTATTAATGGTGTTCTATTCAAGCCAGTGAGATCCGTATTAATCAACTCCAGGAAGTGCAAATGCATTGTGATGAATTTGTAAGTACAACGCATTCTGCTGATTTTTGTTTTGCAATGTGTGATATAGAAGTGGAACATAAAATTACACAACAAAGGTCTTCTGGACAGGCCTCAACAATAATCAAATTAAAATCAAACAATTTGAAATTGGTTATAAGAGGAGCTAAGAAGCTGATGATATTTTGCTTTTTTTTCCCTCTTGTATATTCATTGTAGGTTAAATTGGTAGCATTTCCTAAATTCTCAATGCTTGCTGTGATTGCTGTCATGGCATTATTTTTTTCACCTAAAGTCTTGCTATTTTAATGCTGAATGTCCATTACCATGAGACAGAAAGACATGAGAGAATGACATAACGCAGACACAAAACACTTGATCATTTAAATTCTGAATTTGACATTTAGGTCACTGAAATTGAAGAATAAAAGCTTCAAGCTTCATTTGTTCAGATCAAAAACCATATCTGCCAATTATTCCATAGTCACTGTGCTAGTGTTACCACATGAATATTGTTCCAACTTACCTATTAAACAAAAGATACTGTAAATAATTGATTAATTAAAAAATGTTTAATTATGATCTTTCAATTAATTTAACAAACATAATAATGATGGAAATGTTTTGCATAATTCATACATCTTAGTTCTAAATAAACTTATAAAGTTACTACTATTTAAAGATCCCAAGTTTAAGCCACAATTAAGTCTCACTAATGATATTATCGCCATGTTGTTGTAGGGTGTAAATACCCTCCTTGATATTACCTTGAACAATTGGAAAGTCAAAAACTGGGAAAAAAAAGATAGATACAGTGCAAATTATTTTGGCCCCGCTGTCAACTTTGGAGGTTTACAAAATATCTTATCCTGTCAATTTGATTTGGTAGTAGGATGAAAAATGTCAAAAGTGAGGATGACAAATCAGTCTAGTGAGGAAAAGTGACTACCAGACAAGAGATGTCATTTGTCACGATTGCCATTTGGCTGCTAGTTTTTAGATTTTGTTTTTCTTTTTAAGGTGAATGTTGTCTTGATGAAAGTATTCTAATATTATCATGCTTACAATTTGTTGTACTAATAAGAGGACCTATTTTCTCATTTTTAAAAAAAATTAATGTTTGAAACAAATGCATGCATTTCTAAACAAAATTATCAGACCAAATATCTTTAACCTTTGTGAGTCATTCATTTAACCTCTTCAGCGTTCAACTTTTAAGAGTGCAGCACTTAAATTCCCTAAAAGTGCCGTGAGGTAGATGTGGGTAGTCTCTCTTATGCTATAGCCAACAGCATAGCAATTGTCAAAGTCAGACACAGCTGTGCATGTCTCCCACAGCCACTGCATAATATGGGTGGTAATTAAGCTACAGCTTCAAGGTTGCATGGGCACAAGACAATTCACCCTAATGAAGTATCGATTGGTTGCAGCCGAGGTAAAATAAGTTGACATTCATTTAGAGGTAGCCTGGGCAAATACAACATTGTACTGTTGTAGAACAAAGCCAATGACATCAAATTTTAATCTCGCAGAAACAATTTAGAATCATATTTATAGGGTTATCTACTTTCTTAAAATTAGAACTAATTACGTAGTTACTGCTCTGACATTGGAGTCTTAAATCAGTGGAATTAATGTTTATTGGCAGATGCTACAAAAGCAAACGAAGTTCAGCATGTCAATTACTGTAATAATCTCCTGACCACATGCTACTGAATGTTGGTTGGTCTGAGTGCAGCAAATTAAGTGGGATCCTGGAATAATTTTATGGTTGTTGACATTAAGCTGTTAATCTTAATGTATCGTATAAAACTGCAGGAGTAATGCAGGAGAAAAAAAAATGATTTTAAGTGGAAAGGTTAGAATATGGAACCTAAGCAGCTGTCATTAAGCTGTAAAGATATCACTGTCAATGTTCTTTCATATACTGGAACTTCTGTATCCCTCAGAGAAACAAACTTACCAGACCATTAGTCCTCATCATACTTATTTTACTGATCATATTGGTTCTGGGGCATTCAAAGCAGAATTTATAATATAAACAGAAAATGATCTATGAATCATCAGTCATGATGTGATATTGCTAATTCTAAAACCCTTTACAATAGTTTCTTTCTGCTTTGGATGATTATTTTCCTGCAAAAAAACTATTAAATCAAAGATGCGTTTCAAAGTTTTGAAAAATCACATCATTTTTCATTACCAATGTCACTCCTTAGAATAATAGTTTTGAGCCATAGTCATTCTGTTAATGCAACAAACTAGAAAACAGTTTGTCTCTCCACTTCATTCCTCCAATACAATAGTCTAGCTGAATCCATTGTAACAAAATATTATTATGGAGTCCAAAATTCTGTGGCAATGTTTCGACTACTTTCGTTGGTGACTTAGAGGAACATCAGATTCTTAACTGTTGCTCCTATTTGAAATATATTTACATCAATTAATCTTGAGTTTACCTAGAATGTCAATCACATGATCATGATAATGGTTATTTTTATTCGTATTAGAACATTCTGAAATCGAGGAACATTGTGCAACCACTTTCTTTAGGTAAAATAAATTAAACTTCAAGTTCCAAAATTTGTGGAAATTTACTGTATGGGAACTATTTAACTCTGCTGAACTAATCTGATTATTGCACTGAGTCATTTCATTAAAAAAAAGTTAAATTTTTTTTAAAAAGCCCTCTAAAAAGAAAATTGGATTTTTCGAAGCTTCTCAAATCTTGGGCTAAGGATACTCTTATCAATATATTACAATATATTAAATTTCTTTGGCAAAATGTACAATGAAACCAGTTACCCTTTCTCCCCTTTAAATTCAGTTGTTTTTAAGCTACTCTTAATTTCAAAACCACATTCTTCAGATATTCTTTGGATTAAATGGCTGAATCAGTCTCGCCAGGAAAAGTTAGGCTCTCAAGTGTTGAATCCCTCAGGGATTAAATAATCAGTTACACAAAGCTCCCGGAGCCCCAGGACTTCTGAATCCTCATCTTCCCACACTCTATTAATCACAAGTGAAATGCTAATTAGCCAGGTTAATTAGGTATTCCAAAACATTTAATTGTCCTTCTGCCATCTCATCACTGGTGGCCATGGCTTCATCCATCCATATCCTAAGCCTTCCCAAAGCCTCGCTGTCACTCCATCTTGAAGGCTCTGCTGAAAACCTATAACTTTAACCAAAGATTTGGCACACCATCTTTTAATTTGCCTCAGTTTCTGTCTGGTTGCACCCCTGTGAAATATTTGGGGATGTTCATGGTTCATTGTTTACAGGATTCCAGATATGGCCTAAATTGAAATTATACAAGGCACCAGTTAGACCAACCTGGAATACTGTGGAAATTTTGGTCCCCTTTTCTAAAGAAAGATATATTGGCACTGAGGCATTCAATCCAGAGAAGGATCACTAGGTTGATCCCAGTTATGGAGGGATTTTCTTACAAGGAGCGGTTGAGTAGGTTTTGCCTATACGTACTGATGTGCAGAGGAAAGGGAGGTGACCTTATTGAGATATATCGGATTCTCAGGGGGCCTGACAGAGAAGCTGCTGAGAGGATGTTTCCCCTTGTTGGAGAGTCAAGGACCAAAAGACATAGGGCAGAATTCGCCCTTCCAGCCCGCCATGGACCATACAAAGGTCTGTTGACCTCGGGTGAGATTTTCCGGTGTGGTGTGTGTAGCCGGAAAATCCCGCTCATAATCTCAGAAAAGGGGTCGCCCATTTAGGACAGAGGTGAGGAGTAATTTCCCCTCTCAGAGGGTAATGAACGTGTGGAATTCTTTACCACTGAGAGCTATAGAGGCTTAGTCATTAAGTATGTTCAAGGCTGAGATAGGTTTTTAATTAGTAAGGGAATCAAGTGTAATTGGGATAAAATAGAAAAGTGGAGTTGAAGATTAGCATTTCAGATCAGACATGGCCTACTTTAGCTCCTATATCTTAAGGCGTTATGTTTATGTACATTAAAGATACAATATGAAAACATGATGTCCACCCATTGATTACTATTACAGCAACCACCAAGTAAAAATATTGGAATAGATGTGAAAAACATTTCCTGGAATCATTGTATCCCTACGGTGCAGACACAGGCCATTCGACCAATTGAGTCTGCACCGACTCTCTGAAAGAGCTTCTTTACCCTGGCTCCTGCCCCCTTGCCCCTCCCACTGCCCCGCCTGCCCTATCCTCATAAACCCAGGCATTTACCAAGGCCAAACCACCTATCCTACAGCTTTTTGGAGTGTGGTGGAAACCAGAGCATCAGGAGGGAACCCACGCAGACAGGGGAAGAACATGCAAAGTCTCACAATCATCCAAGGCCGGAATTGAACCCAGGTCCCGGCGCTGTGAGGCAGCAGTGCTAACTACTGTGCCACTGTGCCTTATATATTAAATCTTTTAATATATGAATTATCAGAGGAAGTTGCATAGAGAATTGATTTTACTAAAAATTCTTCCCATGAATAATTCATGTGCCACAGGTGGAGATTTAGTAAATGCTTAGCTCAACCAACACTTTCATGTTGCTATTTCATTAATAAAATGCCCCAAAAAACACTCACCAATATAAAAATGCATTAAGTGAGAGTCAGGCATTGATCATTAATAGTCAAATCGTTTGCACTAGATTTAAAAAAAAAATTCATTTGAAGTAATAAGTACTTGGATAATGTAACCTTCTTCTAATAGTGACATTGAGTGGGATTTTCCAGTTGTGCTCACTCCAAAACCAGAAAATCCGGCCCAAAGTCAACCAACTTTTGGGACTGCTACTCGCTATGATTCCCGTGGTGGGCAGGATGGGAAAATACCCCCCCATTGTATTTATTTTTAATCAACACTATCTAATTAACAACCCAATGATTAAATTAATATTTTTGACCAATTCTGTTGATAATTCATTCTTATTTATAAATTACACTCTCACATCTGAGCAAGTGTGTTGTGTATGTTGTTAGGAATTGAGTAAGTGCAGTTCCCAAGGTCTCCAGACCACCAAAAGTTCAAGAGTCTCAAGCGTGATCCTCAGTATTATGTTGTTAACTAGGACTGGGGTAGAGTTCTTGCAATATACTCTGCTACTCCAATGGGAAAAAAATCCAGGAACTATTAACGGGAATGAGAGAGAAGACTCAGTTTATGATGAAACGCTCACAAATAAAAAGACAGTCACTTCGATGATGTGATGGAGAGAATTTCCTGCTACTGGAACCCAGTGGGATTCTGGAGATGAAAAAACTTGACGGGGAAATAGGGAAAATTGCTAAAATTCAATATGAGGCTGATGTTATCCACGAGTAGAAAATTCTACTAAAGAAAATACACAAAGAAAATTTGACTGAAATGAAAGTTTACCTCACATAAAAGTATCATATTGAAAATAGTCTTGCGTGAAAAGATAATTTAGTGAGTGAGAACACTTTTGTATGGAAGACTTTTAGCTAATAAAATCCTTTTTTTTAAATTGAGATCATCAGAGTGATTTGATTGGCAGATTTTGAGATTCACATCTGCTGCACAGACTGATAGGTGGATGAGATTGAATTGTAGGGTAGTTCTTCACCTACCATGGATGATGAATTTATTAACTGCAAATATAATGAAATCACGGTTAGAAGCTTAACCACACCAGCAGAATCACAGTGGCTCCAAATACACTTAGGTAGCACTATTCAAGGTAAGTATTCCTGTGTGTCAAATATTCTGGGTTTCCCTAAAGTGTTGGGCACCCATTTTTTTCTGGTTATTATTCATGCATTGTTCTTGACTTCACTGCTAAGAAAAAAAAATTACATTTATCTCCCCATTGACTCCATCACATAGTCACCATCTCATAAATATTGTACTTATGTCAGTGTTTGCCATCACAGCAGCACAGCAGATAGATGCTGCCTTTAATGCTACCCAAATCCTAAATTCTGAATCCCACTGGAAGGTTTTTATTCAGTGTGAGCTACTGTGAAAGTATTAACATCTAATAAAATACTTCACAACTATGGCATTCCGACTACAAATCACAAGATTCATTATTTTTTAAATCACTTCCAGCGTTCTAATAGACATCTTGAGAAATTAAACATATTCAAATGTTTTCCAATCTATCACTGGCATGCTCAAGTGAATAATAAAATAATTCATAAAAAGCAGCATTTTAAAACATTTAAGGCATTTTTTTCTCTTTTCTGAATAAAACATTAATTACCCTGTTTTTATTGGTTTATGACAGAGCGAATGAAAATGGCAGGTATGGCCAATTTTGCTGCTGATGATTTTGAAGACAAATCCACTATTGACAACAAAAGAAAACTGACCAATTATGAAAGCCGGATTTAGTAATGCTCCCTTCATACTTTTGACAGACCCAAGTTGTCACATAACAGGTGTAAATGAGAAACATTTCAATTTGCAAAAACCCATAGAGTACAGTGAAAACCTAAGTCAAATTCTTTCAATAACCACGGCCTAAAGAAACCATCACCTACAACCTATTTGAAAAATGTGATAACATATTAGTTTGGAGGAAGCGAGGTGGTGTAGAATCCATAGAATCCCTACAGTGCAGAAGGAGGCCCATTGGCCCACCGAGTCTGCACCGACCACAATCCCAGTACATGATCAGTCATCCTATTGATCAGAAAATGGATTGAACTAGACATATAAGAACGGTGGCTACAAGAACAGGTCAGAGGTTGGAAATTCTGCAGCAAGTAACTCACTGTCTAACTCTCCAAACCCTGTTAGTCATCCACAAGGTCCAAATCAGGAGCGTGATGGAATACTCCCCAGTTGTCTGACTCCAACAATGCTCAGAAATCTCGACACAATGCAAGAAAAATTAACCCACTTTATTGGCACTCACTCCACCACTTTCAACATTCATTCCCTCCAGCAATATGTATCATATAGAATATGCACAACAGCAATTCACCAAGACTCCTTTGACAACACCTTCAAACCTGCAACTTCTACCACCTGGGAGAACAAGAGCAGCAGATGAATGGAAGCATTACCATCTTCAAGTTCTCCTCCACAACACACACCATCCTGACTTGTCATTACCTCCCTATCGCTGGGTCAAAATCCTGGGGCTTCCTTCCAAACAGCGCTGTACCTTAACCTACATGGTCTACTGTGGTTTAAGAAGGTGAATCACTAATACCTTCTCAAAGGCAGTTAGGGATAGGTAAAAAACGCTGTCTAGTCAGCAACACCCACATCGCATGAAGGAATAAAAAATCCTATTATTTATGTTCCAATTCTCTTTCCACAGCTAGTGGTACACTAAGGCAGACTTCTGCCTGTTTCCATAGCTAGCAACTCCCAGAACAGGCCCCTCGTCTGTCACCAGGGGCTGATAGCTTAACGGGGAACCACCTCATATCATGCATAGCTGACCAAGAGTCTCTCCCACTGTTATCTCCAGCCACTGATGTGTAGAATCATAGAACCCTACAGTGCAGAAAGAGGCCCTTCGGCCCATCGAGTCTGCACCGACCACAATTCCACCCAGGCCCTACCCCCATATTCCTACATATTATACCCACTAACCCCTCTAACCTACGCATCCCTGGACACTAAGGGGCAATTTCTTAGCATGGCCAATCAACCTAACCGGCATATCTTTGGACTGTGGGAGGAAACCAGAGTACCCGAAGGAAACCCCACAGACACGAGGAGGATGTGCAAACTCCACACAGACAGTGACCTGAGCCAGGAATCGAATCCAGGACCCTGGAGCTGTGAAGCAGCAGTGCTAACCACTGTGCTACCATGCCACCCTACTGTGTGTTTGGAAGGATTTCCAGGTCGACATGCTTTTTGACTGCATTATGAACTCACCTTTCTGGCCCATCAAGTCCTGAGGTGGGACTTGAACCCAGAGTTTCTGGTTCAGAGGCAGGGGTGCTACCCACTGTGTGATAAGACCTCCTTGTTGCTTGTAGAGAAAAACTAAATATTACAGATGTTGGAAACTTCATAGCATCTTTAACAAAATTAAACATCCCAAAGTGCTCCCACAAACGTTATCAAGTACTTAGGAGCCATGGAGGAGGGAATTTTTAAATGGAATGTTAAAGGAATAAAGAGAGCTTGAGACGGAAGAAGTTCAGAGAGAGAATTCCAGAGCTTGGGACCACCAATGTTGGAGCAGTTAAAATTGGGGATGTTCAATAAGTCAGAATTAGGGGAGCAGAAATATCTCAAAGACAGAGAACAAAGAACAAAGAACAACCCAGCACGGGAAACAGGCCCTTCAGCCCAACGAGCCCACGCCACCGCATCCTCCTACACCTACCCTGCCCTGTGTGTATGTGAGTGGAACCCCTAACTTAGCCAGATTCAGGGGAGAATAGTGTCAATTTGGTAAAACCAATCAGCCTAAGAGCACATCTTTGGGGTGTGGGAGGAAACTGGAGCACCCGGAGGAAACCCACGCAACCACAGGGAGAATGCGCAAACTCCCACAGACACAGGCCCAAATCCATGTATCTGCACAGCTAGCAGTGCTAGTCACCGAGCTGTTGCGGCGCCCGTCTACCGGTCCAGGATCAAGCACACACACCGACACGAAGTACTAGGCCACTCCCGGAACCTCCAAAAGCAGCCCACGCACGACCCACCGTGTGCATGCCCCTTGTTTGACAACAAGGTGGACTGACACCTGCGGAATAAAAAGACAAAAACGTTACATGTAAGTCTATATTTCCGGTGTCTCCTGAGGCTCTGACCCTATTTAATACCCTCTACTATAAACCTCCATCCTTGTTTCTCTCATGTGTCTATCTAAGTAAACCTTAAACAAGTCCAACGTGCCTGCCTCCACCACCCTACTCGGTAGCGCGTTCCATACCCCCACGATCCTCTGTGTGAAGAACCTTCCTCTCATACCCAAATTATACTTCTCCCCCCTCACCCTTAGATCATGACTTCTTGTAATTGTCCCCAATCTAGGGAACAGCCTACCACTATTGACTCTATCTAGTCCCTTCAGTATTTTATATACCTCTATCATGTCCCCCCTTAATCTACGTCTTTCCAAGGAGAAAAGTCCCAGTTTCTCCAACCTTTCCTCGTAACTCAGTCCTTCCATGCCAGGCAGCATCCTGGTAAACCTCCTCTGCACTCTCTCCAGAGTCTCCACGTCCTTCCGGTAGTAAGGTGACCAGAACTGGACGCAGTACTCCAAATGCAGTCTAACCAACGTTCTGTACATCTGAAGCATTAGACGGCAGCTCCTATACTCTATACCCCTTCCTATAAAGGCTAGCATTCCATAAGCTTTCTTCACAACCTTCTCTACTTGTGTCGCAACCTTCATAGACTTGTGAACCTGCACTCCCAGGTCCCTCTGTGTTTCTATACTCCTAATCGGTCTACCTTTTATCACGTAGCTCCTCTCTGCATTATTCCTTCCAAGATGCATCACCTCGCATTTGTCAGGACTAAATTCCATCTGCCACCTATCTGCCCAATGTACCAACCTATCTATATCCTGCTGTATCACCTGACATTCCTCCTCGGTATCCGCCAATCCTGCCATCTTGATGTCATCCGCAAACTTGCTGATCACACCACGTATGCTCTCTTCCAAGTCGTTTATAAATACTACAAAGAGGAGAGGTCCCAGTACTGAGCCTTGCGGCACACCACTGGTCACTGGCCTCCAGCCCGAAAAGGTCCCCTCGACAACTGCTCTCTGTCTCCTATTGCCCAGCCAGTTTTCAATCCACCTAGCTACCTGTCCTTGTATCCCATGTGCCTTAACCTTTTCTACCAGCCTACCGTGAGGGACATTGTCAAACGCCTTACTGAAATCCATATCGATGACATCAACGGCTCGCCCATCGTCAACCGTTTTTGTCACCTCCTCAAAGAATTCTACCAGTTTCGTAAGGCAAGACCTCCCTCTAACAAAGCCATGTTGCGTATCCCTAATCAGATCACAACGCTCCAAATGCTCATACATCCTACCCCTAAGAATTTTTTCAATAATTTTCCTACCACCGATGTCAAACTCACTGGTCTATAATTACCAGGGTTATCCCTACTACCTTTTTTAAACAGCGGTACAACATTAGCTAACCTCCAGTCTTCTGGGACCTCACCTGTGTCCAAAGAAGAGACAAAGATTTGCGTCAGAGGCCCAGCAATTTCATCTTTCACCTCCTTAAGCAGCCTGGGATAAATACCATCAGGCCCCGGAGCTTTATCCGTCTTTATGCTACCTAAAAACCTCAGCACTTCCTCCCTCGTAATGGATATTTCCTGCCACTGATCTACAGCTCCCTCCAAGACACTACACGACACCAAACCCCTCTCCTTCATGAATACCGACGCAAAGTATTCATTCAGGATCTCCCCCATTCCCTCCAACTCAATACATAACTCCCCTCCTTTGTCCCTAAGAGGACCAATTTTCCCTCTAACCACTCTCTTGTTCCTAATATAGGAGTAAAATGCCTTTGGATTTTCCTTAATCCTATCAGCCAAAGCCATTTCATGCCCTCTCTTCGCCCTTCTAACTCCCCTTTTTAGCTCCCTCCTACTCTCTCTATATTCCTCCAGCGCACTCTCCGTACCCAGTTGGGTTGGAGGAGACTACTGATTAGGGTGGGGAAAAGCTCCAGAGGAGTGTGGAAATAAAGATGAAAATTTAAAAAGTTGAAATTCCGCTCAACAGAGAACCAACATAGGCTAGTGAACATAAATTGACTGGGATTATGGACTAGGTTCAAGTTAAGATACAGGCATCAGAGGTTTGCTGGGGATAGATTGTGAGGGATGGGAGGAATACAGTGGAACTGTCAAGTCTAGAGTTACAAAAGTATGGAATCAGCAACAGAAGAGCTGAGGCAAAGGTGGAGTCAACAACATTACAAGGGTGGAATTAGGTCCTCTTAGTGATCACGTGAATATGTGTTCAGAAGTGCATGGTGGGGATAATTTGACATTAAAGTTGTCAATAGTTCAATTCAGTCTACATCAGTTGCTAAGCAAAGGGATGGAGTTGGTAGCGAAGGAATTGAGTTTGGAGTGGGGACCAAGGGTTGTTTCAATTTCATCAGAGGAGATTTCTGCTCATCCAGTACACTGTGTCGGATAAACAGTCCAATAACTTAGCCGCAGTGGAAGCAGTGAGAGTGGTGGTGAAATAGAGTTGGGTGTTAGCAACATACATGTAGAAACTCATGCTATGATTTTGGATGACATCAAAGAAGCAAACAAATTAGAAATAGGAGGGGCCTGTGAGAAGCCAACCATTAGGTATGGATATGATCAGTGCAACTTATGGGCCGAAGGGCCTGTTTGTGCTGTAGTGTTCTATGTTCTATGTTCTATTCTATTCTTTAGAATTTTTATAACAGTTTCCACATTGTATTCACATTAAAATTATGGGATAAATTATGCTTAGGTTTCAGATTTTATTTGTGCTGGGACATGTTACAATATTACAACACACTGACATATGCTGCGTATACTCAGTTTATAATCGGCTAACCTTGACAGAGACCACTAACTCATGGACAGTGCATGATCAGAGGTCAGAACCAATTAGTTTCAGCCATCTCTGTAAATGTGTTTAATTAACCAATGAATGTAAATGGGTGGTCTCTCAAGTAATGTACAATGATGGCCGTATAAGAGAGAATAATAGAAGAAGAAGACTGGTAATGTCATGTAAGACAGAGAAGGAGCTCCTAATAAACTCATACACCTGTACCAGACCGTGAGGTGTCAGTGAATTCTTGAATCTAACAGGCCTAAGAATTGGTTTTGGGAGATAGCAGTGGTTAACATTACGGGAGCAGGAAGAGAAGCCATTGTAAATGACACTGTGGCTATGGTTGGATAGATAAGAATGGAAAAAGAGAATGCAGTCCCACCAATTGGGTGGCAGTGGAGAGGCATTGAAGAATAATGATGTGTTCATCTGTGTCAAAGACTGCAGAGAGGTCAAGAAAGATGAGGAGTGAAAGTTCACTTTTGTCAATGTAACATCGGATGACATTTGTTACTTTGACAGAAGTTGTTTTGTTATTGTGGCAGGGAGACAGGTTTGTTTGGAGGGATTCAAACCTCAGGCTGAATTATACAGTGTGCCACTGTCCTTGCATTCCTATCTCAGGAGTAGATCCTGCCTGAGAAATATGAAGTCTCACCAGTTCCAGAGGGAGCACTAGCCAGTGCTGGAACCAGTTCGACCAAACCGAGGAGCTGGGGCTAAGCCCATGGGTCTCGGCCAGGATGTTGAGGAAGGAAGGAAGTGAGGGAGGGTGATGATTCTTGGAGGGGGGAGGTGGTGGGGAGGAGCCGCTGATGGGCACATGGGATCCTGCTGAAAGTAGCCCACACAACTATAGATACCAGATTTCCTGCATCGTTAAAGGCAGTCAACACCTTTCAGACGCACAGGAAAATCACTGCTACAACTGCAGATTGTGTCCTCAGCTTCTTAGGCACTCTGACCCTGTTTATGGATAAGGAGGGAGAAATCCTATTCTCCCTGAGGGACAAAAAACCCTTCAAGGAACACTGAGAGTGGAAGACATCTTGAACTCAATTCTAGGATGTTAACTCTCAGAGCACGGTAATGAGAAAAGAAATTCAACAATCTCATCCAATATTGTTAATATTGTTCTCTTGTACTTTAATATCTTGGCCACTTCTAATTTCATTATTTATAATGCTCATAATATCCCTTACTTCACTTCCCTTCAGTTCAAGAATCACCAAACTAATGCATCTCCTTCCTAAAAGTTCTCCACTATTCCATTTCATGCTTGTAAGCATCAGCTCAGAGACAGGCATCAGACCCAGTTTAGAAGCTTGCTTGCGGCATGGGTCTTCATGTGATAAATCACTGGGCACAAGTAAAGTTTATTTATTAGTCACAAATAAGACTCACATTAACACTGCAATGAAGTTACTGTGAAATTCTACAGTAGTCACCACACAATGGTGCCTGTTTGGGTCAATGCACCTAACCAGCACATCTTTCAGACTCTGGGAGGAAATCGGAGCTCCTGGAGGAAACCACACAGACACGGAGAGAACTGCAAACTCCACACAGACAGTGACACAAACCAAGAATTGAACACAGGTCCCTGTGAGGCAGCAGTGCTAACTACTGTGCCACTGTGCCACCCGGTGTTCAGGAGTTTGGTCGATGGAATAGTTTATCATAGTTTCCATCTTGCAGGAAGGTGAGATCACACACTAACTCTGCTGCAGAGGCCTTGGTTGCCGACTTTGAGGACACAGAGTAATATTGATAGCTAATGTGCATATATTAGGGCATATTGTGATGCTTGTAATGGACAATCTGTACAATGTTGCAGAACGTGAAGGAGTCTTGCTCTAACTTGTATAATGTCTTCAAAGAACAAAGAAAAGTACAGTACAGGAACAAGCCCCTCAGTCCTCCAAGCCCATGCCAATCATAATGCCCTAACTAAACTACAAAACAAAACCTTCTGCCCTTACTCAGACCGCATCTCTCTATTCCCTCCCTATTCATGTACCCATCCAAATGTCTCTTAATGTGCCTGTTTCCACCATCTCCTCTGACAGTGCATTCCAGGCACACACCATTCTCTACTTGAAAAGCCTCCCTGCACATCTCCCGTACATTTCCCCCCACCTCACCTTGAAACTGTGCCTCCCTAAAATTCATTGAAACATAGAAACACAGAAGATAGGAGAAGGACGAGGCCATTTTGGCCCTTGAGGTTGCTGTGCCATTTACTGCCAAATGGGATGGAGCGAGGGCAGCATTTGGGACAGGCTGGGGAGGGTGGTCTGCCAAGAAGGGCCTGCTTCCAGAGGGGGTGTGTCTGACCCTGGGGGGGTTAGAATCATTGGGCGGGGGAGGCGGGGGGGGGTGCGGTCTGCCGGGGTGAGGGTGGTGGGGATTTTGCCACTGCTGCAGGGGTAGGCTGTACATTGGGATGAGAGAGGGGACAGGGCTGGCCCAGAAATTGCTGTGGGGGTCGTGGTTGGGCTACAGGGGGCTAGAGAGGCAGTACTGTGGGAGTCCTAGGCTGGCCAGCAATTGAGCTGGCCAGCAAACAGGGAGACTGACAGATCGGGACCACTGTGCATTCACAGAGCTGATGTGGAGATGCCGGCATTGGATTGGGGTAAACACAGTCGAAGTCTCACAACACCAGGTTAAAGTCCAACAGGTTTATTTGGTAGCAAAATCCACGAGCTTTCGGAACGCTGCTCCTTCTTCAGGTAAGCGGGAGTTCCAAAGCTATACACTAGATACATCAATGACATTTTCTTCCTTTGGACTCATGATGAACAATCACTGAAACAACTATATGATGACATCAATATGTTCCATCCCACCATCAGGCGCACTATGGACTATTTCTCCGGAATTGGTTGCATTCTTGGACACACGCACCTCCAATAAGGACGGTCACCTCAACACGTCACTGTACCACAAGCCCATGGGTAACCTCACGATGCTCCACTTCTCCAGCTTCCACCCTAAACATGTTAAAGTAGCCATCCCCTATGGACAAACTCTCCGTATACACAGGATCTGCTCAGATGAGGAAGATTGCAACAGACACCTCCAGATGCTGAAAGACGCCCTCATAAGAATAGGATATGGCACTCGACTCATCGATTGACAGTTCTGACATGCCACAGCGAGAAGCTGCATCGACCTCCTCAGAAGACAAATATGGGACACGGTGGACAGAGCACCCTTCATCGTCCAGTACTTCCCCGGAGCGGAGAAGTTACAACATCTTCTCCAGAGCCTTCAACATATTGATGAAACAAACATCTCACTAAGGCCATCCCCACACCTCACTTCTTGCCTTCAAACAGCTGCACGACCTCAAGCAGACCATTGTCCGCAGCAAACTACCCAGCTTTCAGGAGAACAATGACCATGACACCACACAACCCTGCCACAGCAACCTCTGCAAGACATGCCGGATCATCGACATGGATGCCATCATCCCGCGTGAGAACACCATCCACCAGGTACATGGTACATACTCTTGCAACTCGGCCAACGTTGTCTACTTGATACGCTGCAGGAAAGGATGTCCTGAGGCACGGTACGTTGGGGAGACCATGCAGACGCTATGGCAATGGATGAATGAACACCACTTGATAATCACCAGGCAAGAGTGCTCTCTTCCTGTTGGGGAACACTCCAATGGTTATGGGCATTCGGCCTCTGATCTTCTGGTAAGCGTTCTCCAAGGCGGCCTTCACGATGCACGACAGTGCAAAGTCGCTGAGCAGAGACTGATAGCCAAGTTCCGCACACATGAGGACAGCCTCAACTGGAACCTTGGGTTCGTGTCACACCATCTGTAACCCCCATGACTTGCCTGGGTTTGCAAAATCTCACTAACTGTCCTGTCTCTCACATTTCTTTAACCTATGCTTGATGCTCTCTCCACTCACATTGTCAATATCTTTAAGACTTGATTACCTATAAAGATTCATAATCCAACTATTATTTTATAAATTGAGTTTTTGTCTTCATATGCCCTGTTTGTGAACAGAACTCCCACTTACCTGACAAAGAGCAGCGCTCCGAAAGCTAGTGGATTTTGCTACCAACTAAACCTGTTGGACTTTAACCTGCTGTTGTGAGACTTCTTAATGTGCAGAACTCCAGAACTGTCAGGCCCCGCCCCCCTGGGTTTTTAATGATATTCACGACTGGGACCTCTGCAGTGCACAGAGTGGGGAGATTCAGGTTAGAAGCTGGATTGACTAAACAGTTGGGATCTAGAACAGTTTTCCCATCTATTCAGTGCTTTGGGAGATTTGCGGCCCTTGTTTCAGCTTCTAGCACCTGCAGTATTTTGCTTATTTTTGGTACAATAGGCATTTTGGGAGGCAAATAGCTAGGGACTAGAGTATAAGAACAAAGAAGACTTGCTACAATATGTATTGGTTTTGGTGAGACCACAGCTGGAGTACTGTGTGCAGTCTTGGCCTCCATATCTAAGGAAGGATACACATATCTTGGAGTTGGGACAGCAAAGGTTGACTAGATTGCTTTCCTTTGATGAGAAGCTGGGTAAATTGCTTTATATTGCCTGGTGTTTAGAAGAATGAACATGTTTTCATTGAAACATGCCATGTTTTGAAGGGCTTGACAGGATGGACACTAGGAGGTTATTTCCCCTGGTTGGGCAATCTTGTACACAGAAACACAGTCTCAGGAAAAGGGGCTAACCATTTCGGACTAATATGAGGAGAAATATTTTCACTCAAAGGGTTGTGGATCTTTAGAATTCTTTCCCACAGAGGGCTGGAGGCCGATGGATATTCCATTATTGAGTAGATTTATGCTCCAGGGTTCGAGGTATGGTATAGTTTTGCTCCCGCATTTTATGTTAATACCTTGCTTGTTTGTGTCAAAAGTACCAAAACCCTCAGGACAAAACAAATCAGTTATTTTTGCTCAAAGTAAAAATTAAATCAGAAGATACAAACCAATTTGTTCATTTGTTCAGGGTTGCAATCCAATCTTTATGGAAATAAAGCTAACAATTCATATTTTTCCATTGGGACAAGTGGTGTCGGAACTCACTGTCATGATTCAGAAGCCATCTTTCATTGAGTGAAAAGCTAACCTTGTGATGTGGATTATTAATTGTTTGGAGACAAAGGATAGGGATAAAGGATTTTCTTCTGATTTGTGGGAGATAACATATGGTGTTCCCCTTGGATCGGTACTGAAGTTTCCACTTTTTACTGTGTATGTGTTAGTGACCTGGATGCAACATAGAGTTGTATATCAAAGATTTCAGATTGCACCAGCTTAGGAAGCATATTAAGTTTTGTGAATGAGAGCAGTATATTCCATAAAGACAAAGACAAAGTGAGTGGGCAAACCTATGTCAGATAGCGAACAATGTCAGCAAAGGTGAGTTCATTCTTTCTGGATCTGAAAAAGACAAATAGGAACAGTTATTCGATGGAGAAGGACTAAGAGCTGTGGAGGAACAAATGATTGTAACTGTTCATATACAAAAACTACTAAAAATAAATGCACAGGCCCAAATATTAATTGAAAATGCTAATGGCATGTTGGTATCTGAATACAATGGTTCAGTTGTACAAGCTCTGTTGAATTCCAATTTTGAGTACTGCATTCAGTTCAGGTTACTGAAAAGATTTTGGCCTTGTAACGACTAAAGTGCAGACTACTCTGAATGAATACAGGGTTCACAGGTTAGATTATGACGGAAGGTTGCATAAAGCTGGCTTGATTGTGAGTTTAATTTGATAGGATAGATAGAGATAAATTATTTCCACTGGCGAAAGAATCCAGAACGAGAATGCATAATTTTAAAATTAGAGTAATGTCATTTAGAATCCTTATATTGCAGAAGGAGGCCATTTGGCCCATTGAGCCCAGATTGACAACAATCCCACCCAAGCCCCATCCCCTGGTAGTTCCCCTGACACCAAGGGTCAATTTAACATGGCCAATCAATCTAACCGGCACACTTTTGGACTGTGGGAGGAAACCAGAGCACCCGGAGGAAACGCACCCAGACACAGGGAGCAGGTGCAAATTCCACACAGACAGTGACCAGAGGCCAGAATTGAACCCAAGTGCCTGGCTCTGAAGGCAGCAGTGCTAACCATTGTACCACCATGCCGCCATGAAATCAGAAAGCACTTTTTCACAAACTTGCTTCCTCAAATGGTTTAGGTACTAGGACAAGTCAAAAGACAGATTGACCAATTTTTGTTAGGTATAAGTATTGAAGGACTTGGGAAAAAAATGAGTGAAAGGAATTGAGTTACTGATCTCCTCTGATCTAATTGAATAGCAGGATTTGCTCAAGTGGCTGGATAGCCTACCCCTGCAGTATAACATTTATCTATAAACTGAGGAGAAATCTTACCTTGATAGCTCTCACAAGGTCATTAAATTGCTTTCTCCATATGAATAATGGAAAGAATTTAATGATGGAAACTTGACCCCAAACTAAAACCCCATGTTGCCTCCATTGATCGACACCTGCTACGCAAGTGAATGGCCAGCGGCATGCATTCCACAGGATTTAGGATCCCAGAGATGGCAGCTCTCCATTGCCCATCAGTGCCCCTGAGGATGATGGCAGGTGCAGTGATACACTCTCCAGAGCTTAAGATCAGCAAGGATCCCCAGGCCATAGGTGAGTGAGGGTGGGATAGGGATCAAATGAATTGAATTGATTTATTATTGTCACATCTATCGGGATACAGTGAAAAGTATTGTTCCTTGAACGCTATACAGACAAATCATATGATCCATAGAGTACATTCAGACTTCTGTATCTTTTGCTTGACAAAAGAAGGTGGAAGAAGGTATATCCGGGGTGCATGGGGCCCTTGAATATGCTGACTGCTTTCCCGAGGCAGCGGGAGAGAGTCAGTGGATAAGAGGCTGGTCTGCGTGATGGATTGGGCTACACTTACGATCTTTTGTAGTTCCTTGCGGTTGCACCATTTCACCAGATTCTCTGTTTTTTCTTGTACTCCATCTCATCAATCACAGAAAAGAGGTTGCTTGCAGACATTGGAAGAAAGTAGCAAGCACTGCCCCCCCCCCACCACCACCACCACCACCCCTCCACCAACACTCTCCACCCCCTAAACTCCCACCTCACCCCATCCTTCTTCCCACTGCCAGATACCTCAGTCAGGCACTGAGTGTCTGTGCATGAGGGAATTCCCCCTGTCAGTGTTGCCTTTTAGGCTTCTTGTGTGGTGATTTCCTTGCCCACCTCGATTGAGCACCCACTTAAGGGCCTCAATTAGTTTCTAGATGTGAAGGCCATCCATGAGCCTATCCATTCTGGCCTGTTTCAGGTAACAGTGTGAGGTTGGCAAGGTCCTCACTGTGCCCAACTGAACGCTGTTCCCCGCCTTCAAACCCACTGCTGGGGGATATTGTATTCCAAATGTTAGTGTCGCTCACCTGCCTAGCCAAGTCTCTTCAGGTCAGTTAATTGATTTGGACTGGCACCTACATCTTATCTGATGAGAAAGGAATTTGTTTCTTGTCCTCATTATTCAATGTGTACTTTCATGGCAACATCAGGAAGTCAAGCTGCCTATGCCTACCTTCTACTTAACAGAGGTGCCATCTATTCATAATGAATGGAAACCCTGCCTCCCTCCTAAAGACCATATAACCAGCCATGTTAGTTTACATCCTATAGACTTAGAAAGAATGTTCCTGATGGTGGGGGAATCCAGAACTAGATGTCATCATTTGAGGATAAGGGGTAAACCTTGGAGAATTGAGGTGAGTAGAAATTCTTTCACCTAGAGAGTGGTGAATCTGTGGAATTCACTACCACAGATAGTAGTTGAGGCCAAACCATTGTGTGATCTCAAGAAAAAACTAAATATAGCTCTTGGGGTTAAAGAGATCATGGGATCTGGATGGGAGGCGGGATCAGAATATTGGGAGTGATTCTCCCAGCCTACAGCTTTAGCAGTACAGTGGGCTGGGAAACTCTAGCGAAGATTGTTGCATGGGTTCTCCGCTGGGCGCCAACGTCTCCACGAGTCACCGGCAGCCATATTTCCAGCATTTTCAGTTACGCAGCAGGAATTAGCACTGACCTGCATAATTTATTCAAATTAGAATTACCCTACAATTTCCATCTAATTAGCTGGCCTGGATTGAATTCTCTGGACCCCCGAGTCTCTCTGTGCCACCAGGAGGTTTCACTCCAGCAGAGTTTACAATAGCTCCCCACTTTCAGGGAGATGGTGGCCTTGCTCCACTGGAGTGAAGGGGAGCCATTCAGGTCAGGGATAGGGGTGGAGCCCCCTGAGCATTGCCACCTTGGTAGTGCCAACCTGACCCCCTAACAGTACCCAAGGGGCAAAATGGTAATGCGCAGGGGGCACCTTGGCACTGCTCACTGGAAATTGGGCAGCGCCAAGGGAGTGGACCCTTTAGGGAGGACTCTGGGGGGGTGAGATCAGTGGAGGTGGGCGGTGGGGTCCCGCTGCCACTGTGCACATGAGCTGGGTGATAGAGGGAGGGAGGCCAGCGATTGAGTCTGGCCATTGTTTTGAGGGGGGGAAGGAACAACCTGCCAGGGGGATGGATTGGGGGGAGGTGTTCATGACTGCGGAGGGGCTGGGCTGCTGAGTGGGGGGGAGGATCGGGGTGGAAGAGAATTGAGGAGGGCCTGGGCAGGGTAGGGGTGTGGCAATGTTGAGGCTGGCCCGGAAACATTGTGGGTGGCAACGATGAGGTCATGGGGAGTAATATGGCGACAGCAATGCAGGGCTGGCCAGCGATCCAGAGGCCGGCAGTGCGGGGCTACTTCGAATATGCTGAACTCGGTGCTGACAGATCGGCACATGCACAGTAACCCACTCAGCACTATGTTGCCAGCTTCTCTAGCGAAAATAGGCCTGCCCGATGATCTTCAGTGTAATTCATGCTAGTGCTCTCTGCGATACACAGAGTGTGGGAGATTCATTTTGAAACACCTGCTGAAAAAAACCAATGGGATTTACTCCAGTTTTTACGCTAATTCGACACTTAGAATATTTTTCGAAGAATCGCCCCCACTGAATTTGATGATCAGCCATGATCAAAATGAATGGTGTGATAGGATCAAAGGGCTGAATGGCCTACTCCTGCTTCTATGTTTCTATAGTTAAATTAGGCCCAATCATAAAAATCCACTGGGCCATTCGGCAACATTATTAGATAGGTGGAGCAGGTGAGATTCACTAGCCCAATGCATACCAGAAACATCAGTTAAATACCTGGTTGTTGTCACGCATCTTGCATGGTGCCATTGCTGAGTGAAGGGAGGGGACAAGGATGAGAGTAACCCCCCCCAATTCCTTGTGGAGTCTTCTCCTTCTGATTCAATACTATCCTACAAATTTTCCCAAGTCTTGGGACTTTTTGAGCACCGTCCAGTGGCCCCTTTAAGGAACTCTCGGTAAGTTGTTCAAGATGCAGAAACACATCCTTCCACGTCTTCTCTGCTAAATGTATTATCTCACACATTCATATTCAATTGTATCTGTCACCGGTTCACCCAGCCTGACAAGTCTCTGGAATCTTTTACAGCCTGACTCACTGTTTGAAAAACAGCCTATTTTCCTGTCATCTGAAAATATCAATGTCATGCTTCGATATCCAAGTCGAAGTGTATGTGTCAAGAACAAAAGTGGAGCTAGCAATTATCCCTGGAGTCCACCACTTGCAAATCTGAGCAATGCCCATTCACCCAAACTCTTTGTTTGATCTCCTCTTCCAAACGTTTCCTGAGCTGTGAGATTTCCTTTTAACCACACCTGAATTTATTGAACAAAGGGAGAAGCATAAGGTGGAATCCGCTAATGATTAATCAATAATCCTCAGGCTGCCACTTCATATCCAAGGTCTGAATTTCTGGCCCAGGCTTCTAAACCACACCACTGCATTTTGTTAAATCTTCATTCACTGACAAACTGAGAAGTTTTAGGACATTTAAATAGCTTTTCCCTCTGTTAATGAATGAGTTATGATGAGGTAAATAAGTAAGTGATAGGGTGGTAGGCAGGCAAGTTGGTAGGGTGGATGGTGGGCCAGCTGGGTAGGGATGCAAGGTGGTAGGTGGCAGACTGGTAGGTAGTTCGTTCTGTTGTTGCTACATTAAGAAGCAATCTTATTAAAGTTACAAAGAAGTCTTTACTAACAGTACTGAATTTTATACATATTTACAGTAGAGGATAAAGCTATGGAGAGGTCCCCATACTAGGTCCTTACGTGTTGCTACCTTAGACTGACCTTAGCTCTCGGTCATGTACCTTCTTAAATCTCTGTGTGGTTGGTACTGTACTCAGTCCCATTAGGTACCAGAACCTTCTACTGCAGCTCCCCCCAGGTCTCTATCCAGGGGATAATAGAGACTGACATTAGCTTCCTTACAGTTTGTTTCAAGTCTGACACTGCTATATACCTGGTGTACTTTAGTAATGCAACTATAACTCTAAACTACATCATTAACATTACAACATTAACACTGTGCATTAACAACGTTCTTAATACCCTATCTTCTCCCTTCAAGTCTTTGAAATGGAAGGTTCAGACAGCCTGGAGGGCTTGTACCTCTGCCATACCTTGTTTGTTGTAGTTTCAAGAGGTTCTTAGTCTTGGTGGTGGTTGTGAGGTTCAAGTTGGATGTAGGCATGGCTTCCTCCATTTCTTCCATTGATGGATGCTGCACGATGCCTGGCCAATCTAGTTGATGTGGCGATGAATTGTTGTAGTAAGTGGTGATTGTTTCTTTCTGGCTGGATGAAAGTGATGCTTATCAAATTCTCAGTGGTATTTCTTCCTTTCCTTCCACCTTTGGCACCTGGAAGCTCTCTGTAATTGAGGGGGGACAGTCCTGTAGATGGAAGAAGAGTGGAGAGGTAGCCCATCTTGTGTTTGCGTGAGGTTGCTGCTACCTAGTTACAGCTGATGCTTTGGGTCTGACACAATGTCAGGCATTGGTTGGCATCTCTACCCTTTGAATCATGGTCACTGGTGGAGATAGAAGCTTCTCTGGCTGTTGTTCCAGCTCTGGCATCACCTCCACTGGGGCTGCTGTGGTAACCTGGTCTGACCCTTGGGTACGTTTGGGTCCTGTAATGAAGATCAGACCTGCTTTGCAAACAGAGAAACAAGGTTACAAATAAATTCAACATTTCAATGGTGTGTGTCATGGTTGAACCTCTGGGAGGATGCCCTTCAAGCTGGGTGGGAACCATGGCTGTCTTCACATGTTATGCTGGTTCAAAGAGATCAAGAGCTATGCAGTTGTCTCTGCTGAGGAATGAAATGGGCTGTTTCTGCACAGCATACACCAGCTCCGTAATCTGTTGCTGTACCTCAATAGCTCCTGAGTCATACCAGTGACTGGGGGGTTGGACTCCCCTGCACCGTAGAGTGGGGTTGTCTGTCTTTCAGGCCCAGCAGCCTTAGAGCCATGCTTCCTTATCTAATTGGACCATCACTCCGACATTGGAATCTAACTGTTCACTGAGATAGCTGCATTCCAGCTGGAAGAGCCATGTTGTTTAATGGTGCCCGGGAAGAAAGGCTGTGTGTTTTTCGGGTCAGTGTCCTTGGCTTTGTGATTGGCTCTCAGGTTGTCTGTGTAGTGCTGAGGATGTGACTGGCATGACTTACTGAAGTGTCCCACTCTGTGGCAGTGGAAACATGTGACAGCACTCACAGGACCTTCCTATAAGTTTACTTTGCACTGCAGGCACTAGCACGATTGTTGGACAGAAGCTTGAGGGATGGCTTATACTGGCCTGGGTGGACCCGGTGATTGTGTGGTTTGATGTGATGGACAAAGTTGTGGCTACTGGCCCATGAAGCCCCTTCTCTTGTGAGAATGGTCTTCTGTCGGTCTCACAGCTTGGACAGCCTAACTGGCTGGGCAGCATTGTCAAGAGTAAGATCACCTTTGCTTGATGAAGGTCAGAAAGCAAATTGTCCATGATATCCTATGCATTTCTGTGTCAGATGAGTTTGGATTTTAGATGACCATATTCACATCCTTCTGCCATGCCCACAGTTCTGTTTCAACCAGGCCTGCCACCTCAAAGTGGCAAAAAAAATGCTGCCTGTGGCCGAGGAGCTACCTTCTGATGAATTTTGTTGTGTTGGGATTGTTCCAGGCCACAACAAGACCACATCAGAGTTCTGAGCAAAGAGAAGCGGGTGGAACAGCAGCAGAATAGCAGGCTTTCTCATGTTGCCATTGTCTGCACACAAGTGGCTTTGCGGACGCCATTCTCAATGCTCAGATGTACCACAAATGGAGAGTTTACCATGCAGTGAGTGTGCAGTAGCTGTGTAACCACACTGACTATATCATGTATATCAATGCTCATCACCCTAGTAACAGTCATGATGCTTTCATTTCCTGCCAGTCCGTTATACTCTCTATTTTCAACCACCATGCCAAGCTATGGATGGCTGCTATGTGATAAGACTTCAGATATAACTCACAACTACACCCTGTACACCACAGCTTTGACAAACATACGTACAATGAGAACCATGCTGATAAGAAACATCATAGACTATTGGAGTGTTGCGGTTCTGTTGTTTCAACCACTCTAAGGAGCTCCCCGGAAATTACTCGAGTGGGTGAACCTATTGTAGCATATCCTCTACAACTTAGCCACCATGAGGGAACAGCCTTTGCCAGCCCTAATAGGGTGAGAACCTCAGGAAGAGAAAGAGGAGGAGGAAAAAGCAGAGGGCAGGGAAGGGAGGAGACAATGGCATATTCACATTTCAGCAGAGCTGTCCATCAATGCCTTATTTGACTCAGGTTCCCATTAACACAATCCCAAGTCCCCACTGTACAGCAGACATATGGGGAGGAGGGGAATTTTCCCAACCCACCCACCATGGGAATTGTAAAGGGCCGGGCAGACCACGCAAAGGTCCATTGACTTCGGTGGGATTTTCCAGTTTTGGGGCAAGCACAGCTATAAATTCCCGCTCAGAGTCTGTCATCCCTGAAATATCGCATCACAGTGTTCGACTGACCACAATGCTAAATAAAAACCACTGTTAAATAATCATTTGATATTGACTTTATGCAACTAAACATCCACAATTTTACACAATAGTCAAGTCATCATTTTGTGCATTCCATTAAAGCCTGCCTACTGGGTTCTTGGTCTATTTTACTGCTGTTATATACGGGGCTACCCCAATGGCTAGAGCACAGCTGTTAAACCTTTGGTTGGGGAGACAGCAGATGGCCTTGAAGGATTACTTTCAGCAGCTCTGAGTTCACTGGCACTCAGATGATACCATCTTGTCCAGGGCACAGCAGTCTTTCTCGGCTGGCTGAGAGACATGGGAAAAGGCAGTGGTGAAATGGCAGTGGAATGAGGTCATCCTGAAAGAGAAGCAGGCTCATGTTCCACAGAGATATTGTTGCTTTTTCAGGGCAGGGCCTCAGTGATTCTCCCTGTTTCTCTCTCCACAGATGCTGAGAAATTCCAACATTTTCTGTTTATACTTCAGTGATCGTAATAATTTGATCATGCACTGATTGCTGGACTGCTGTGAGATCCTGTATCCCCCTTTGAGCACTCTTATCTGTAGCCATAATGGTGACAGGTTGCATGGCCAAGGCTGAGTTTTCATGCATTCGGACATCAGGCAGCTTCTGCTTATGCTGCAATGGAGGCTGGGACATTGGATATCAGATGCTGCATCAGGTTCAAAACTGTTGTCATGGAGCTAGTCACCACTCCCATACTGAAAATGATGGGCTTCAAGCCCTACCTAAATCTTTGCGTCAATTTAGAGATGGAATCCCCCAGGCTCCTTGACCTTGACAACAGACCTCCTGACAGGCCGTCTAATATGCCAGGCATTTCTCTATTCAGACCCATCAGTCCTCTCCTGCAGGCCATCCCCTTAAAGTCCTCATCTATATGCTTTTGCAACAGAATCTATCTGCAACCTCATCTTCCAGCAAGTTAGTACCTCTGTCACCCTTTCCTTCTGCTTTAACTGAAAGCCAATTGTATGTCGGTCTCTATGCCATCTTCTAAAGTACACTTACAATAATGTTGTCCATAAGAAAATCATAGTCTGGGACTTCAAATTCACAGTAAATGAAGAAAAATCATCAAGGCAGCCTTTAGCAATGGTGATATATTTAAAAGCCTCCAAAACCCGAGAAAACTACCTGGAGATGGTCACTTGAAGCTACTACTTGGTGGAATAGGGAACAGGATAACATTGAAAGCTGGGAGTAACTGTGGACTCTTTACTAAAGGGGCTGCAATTCAATAGAGTGTGTGATGGGTGATAATTATAAAAAGGCAAAGTCACTTTCTGTAGTTTAAAGTATAAGTTGCCTGTGACAATATGCATTTCACTGCATGACGACTTGTTTCATTCTTTCAGCTAATAACATAAAGTTCAAATACCTTTCAAATTTATTGGCCTATTGAGCATCATAATACTATAGAATTCCTACAGTGCAGAAGGAGGCAGTTCAGCCCACCGACCCTGCACCGACAACAATCCCACCCAGGCCTTATCCCTGTAACCCCACATATTTACCCTGCCAATCCCCCTGACACTAAGGGACAATTTAGCATGGCCAGTCAACCTACCTGCACATCTTTGGACTGTGGAAGGAACCAGAGCACCCAGAGGAAACTCACACAGACACAGGGAGAATGTGCAAACTTTACACAGACAATGAACCGAGGCCAGAATTGAACCCATGCCCCTGGCGCTGTGAGGTAGCAGTGCCAACCACTGTGTCATCATGCAAACCAAATTAGAGAGATTATAACAAAATCGGGTGCCCAGTTTCTGAACTAGTAGTTATGAGTGCAAAATTGGATGGTAATATTTCATCATTATCAGTTTCTTGTTCCTCTTCCACACCGCTTCCTGCCTAGATAGCAATTCTAAGGTATCCGAAAGGAAAAGTGCACAAGAGTAGGGTTTCAGGTTGGGGAGGTTAGGAGGTGGAGCAAAATGTAAAAAGTATGTTCATACACCAATTGCTGCTTATTTTTTTGAAGAGATTGTGATTTGAAGGGCAAGTGTGATGTGAGAAGATGGGTTAGAGAGAAACGTACGGTCAACTTTTATGGTCTCAGCCACATCCTGACGCCAGTGACAGCCAGGGCAATATGGCAAACAGAAACCCTTCCATAATTGTGTCAACATGGAGCTGGTGCCACCTCCAGTTGTGTGTATTGTAAGGTGTTGCATATACTTCAGTCAATCTAATGAAGAGGTTCTGAGTCTGGTATAGTTTAACGGTAGGTATTTATGAGCTATATGTAACCATATACATATATACAGTATCAGATCCAAGCCAGGCATTGTCTCTATCTTGCCTATACACAAGTTCTGGCATGGTTAGCACGCTGCCTCACAGCGCCAGGGACCCAGATTGATTCCTGGCTTGGGTCACTGTCTGTGCAGAGTCTGCACATTCTCCCCGTGTCTGCATAGATTTCTTTCTACAGTCCAAAAGACTGGTTAGGTGCATTGACCATGCTAAATTCTCTCTCAGTGTATCCGAACAGTGCCGGACTGTGATGAGTAGGGGAATTTCACAGTAACTTCATTGTAGTGCTCATGTAAGCCTACTTGTGACACTCAGAAATAACTTTAAACTTAAGTCTCTGTTTAATACAAGACAGCCCTCTAGACTTGGGTCATGTGTTCCTTTACATCATACTGTGGGTGGTACCATACCCAGTTCCACATTAACCCTTTCTACACCAGATCTTCACACTAAAGTGTGCAACTTGTTCTGCAAGAAAGAGGGAGGTGTATCAATGTGTGTGATGCAATATGTTTGGGCTGATGTGACTGTCCTGGTTGTAACGCTGGTAATATGTGCAAGCTGCAAAATGTCGGGTTGAGGCTTGCTTTGCTGCTGAAAGTCCGAGGATGAGATGAAATGAGAAAAGCGAGTTATGAATCATGATTGTTGATTATTGTTGGTATGCGAGTGAAGGGGAGAGTGTGAATTAAACAATGAGTGAGGCTAATGGTTCAGTTAAAAGGATATCACTTTTAAAAATGAATTTATTCTCCTTGTTGTGAGGTTATTAAACTTCTTGTGTCAATGATCACTAAAGCTTCCAACCTGCCAGTGGACGCAGAACATCTTTCTTCCTCTTTGCCTTCCCCACCTCTGCTTCAATTGCCCTTTGGAAAATCTGGAAGTCTGTTCTCTGCCATGTTGCACCACATTCACTCCTCCTGTAGGCCCAACATTTTTGTACAACAGCCTCCAGGATCTGCTGCAGCCAGAGTGCACCTTCTGTTTAAGCAATGTAGGCTAGTTTTAAGTGATGCTAGCCTTGCACAACCTTGAACCATTTGATGTGCACCAAACAAACAGGACATGCAGCATTGTACTGCACCCTACAACATTTAAATTAGCCAGCAGCACCAAGTCGACATGCTGCCAGTATTACTCTGAATAGGAGAGGATAATAATTTACCTTCAATTCCCACATCTGTTTTGGGGAATAGTGTAATTTGAAACCAGAGTTTTTGGTCAGTCCCGATAGTATAGATACTAATAAATCACATTTAGAAAATTTTGAATCTGAATCTTTACATGGAGATTTATTGGATATCAAGTAAGGATTTTCCAATTTAACTAATCATAAATAAACAACTCAGAAATTAATACACATTTAATACAAATTGAATGTATCAATAACTGGCCAGATAGATTTTAAAGGTGAATGTTTGATTTACTAAATTAAAGTTATGTAAGTGATTAATTGGTCTGAGCCTTAAAGTTTCATATTAAATAATCTAAAAGCATAGATATATATTAATGGGTGAGCTGAAAAATCTAAAAATGTCTGAACATTGACTGAAGCAACTTCTGTTTCTCTGAAGCAAAAAATTCTTTGGACTGACACTTGGGCTGAGTGTTAACTTGTTAATGTATTGGCAGTGGGAGAAACCCAGAAGTCTGAAGAGTTTGTCAGCAACTTCTTAAATTAGTCAATGAATTAGCGTCAGATTTACAGGTTTCCTGAACTGTGTGAATGTATGCGGATATTTCAGCAGAAATATTTAAAGTGAGCCTGTGAAGATGGCTGTTGACAGATTGTCTAGGTATTTTAACAGAGGGAAAAAAAACACATAAAAGATTGTTGGTGATACAATGGCACAGTAGTAAACACTGCTGTCTCACAGCATCAGGGATTCCCAGCTTTGGTCACTCTTTGAGCGGAGCTTGCATGTTCCACCCATGTCTGTGTGGGTTTCTGCTGGGTGCTCTGGTTTCCTCCCACAGTCTGAAACACATGCTGGTTATGTGCATTTTTCCATGCTAAATTCCCCGTCAGTGTACCCGAGTAGGCTTCATTGCAGTGTAAGCCCGCTTGTGACATTAATAAATAAACTTTAACAATGTGGTAAAGCTGCACCTCGCTTCAGACCAGCCTTTCCAGAGCTGATACTGAGCTGGATCTTAATATCCCCTCTGGACATGTTTTCAGTTAGGGAGGGTAGGAAAAATGGTATGAGTGCTCAGCCTTGGTAAACACCCATTAAGGCCAACCCGTCTCATCAGTTGCAAATTGCGCATAATTCTTGGCCCCTATAAGCATGCAATCGAATATCTGTGAGCAGCCTTTGTGAATAACAGACTGAGATTTAGCAAATATTTCCTGATGTTCCCCGGAAGAAGTGAGAATGTTGTTATGGAGAGAATTGCAGGACTCAGCAACCCTGAAGTTCCAAGTCAGGATGCTGTATGTCATCATTCTAAAATGATATGAAGGCACAATCACTCATAAGAGATTGTGTAAACACATTGTGGGTTCACTTATTTAAACTAGACAGAAGGAAACACTTATACTGAGATGGAAATCTTGAAGACATCAGCAGCAGAGCTATGATGGTGGGAGTACACTTAGCCATGAGCTGTACATCCTCCACATTCCTCCATATTAGAAGCTCATCCACAGAACAAAGAGTGCAAGATGTTAAGATATAATGGGAATGCCTTCAATCTTAATGAAATTAAAGAAGCTTTATCCAACTGGAGTTTGAAAACAGTCAATATATTTGATATCTCTCCAGAATTCTGGAAAAACACCATTGGACAGATATCTATACTGTGACAGATGCCAGTTAAATGGCACAAATACAATGAAACATTCTATGTTGCCAGCACTAATTTGAAAAAGCTTTGGTTTCATTGAATAGTGAGTGCTTATGGCACCAAAATTATAAAAGTACACAGATAGATCCATGTCTCCAAAAGAAACCAGGTTGTGACTTGACAAGCTTTCTGACCCCTTCAACTGCAAAAGGTGAGGTTTGAGTTCCCACCCAACTTTATTTTTGCTTGGTGTTGAATACATGGTGAAGTCAGCTGCAGAAAGGCTGGATGTGGTATCAACCTCGATAAATGGTCATGTGTAAGTACAGGAAAATCTCTGTTATCTGGCATGTTCCAGGAATGGAAGGTGGTCATTAATCAAATATGCCCGTTAACTAAGATGTAAGATGAGTACCACATTTCATAGAACATAGAACATAGAACACTATAGCACAAACAGGCCCTTCGGCCCACGAGTTGCGCCGATCACATCAACATTTCCTTCCAATCCAGCATGATCACACAGGTGTTGAGGTTTCAGAAGAGCTGCAGGAATATGCAAGTCTAATGTACAGTGCCAAGGGAACATGGTGCCATAGAACAGTACGAGGCTGAGCCTGGAGTGAGAACAGGCCATTGAGATCAACTACCTGTGAATTTGACATCTCCAATCAAAGCTCTCATAGAGTTCCTACAGTGCATAAGGCCATTCAGCCCATCATGTCTGCACCATACAAAATCACACCCTGGCCTTATCATGGTAACCCCACATATTTCCCATGTTAATCCCCTGACACTAGGGTCAATTTAGCATGGCCAATCAATCTAACTCAATATCTTTAGACTGTGGGAGGAAACCAGAGCACCTGGAGGGAACCCACAGACACAGGCAGAATATGCAAACTCCACACCGACAGTGACCTGAGGCTGGAATTGAACCCGGATCTCTGGTACTGTGAGGCAGCAGCACTAACCACTGTGTCACCATACTGTGATGACACCAGAACTTTGGTTTAGAGATAATTGCAGTTGGTAGAGTGCTGAATAACAGAATTTTTACTGTAAAACTAGATTTTGCTGATAACACCACAACCTTGCCTGAAACTGGATGCCCCCATTAAATCTCTACATTTCTTTAACCAATAGGAATCTAGCCTTGGTTCCAGGTCAACTGGAACAGGTCAAAAGGACATATAACATTCCAACAACCTTCATAATAGATGGAGGTCCAAGACAGTGGAAGAAATGACACCCATTGCTTACGTAGATAATATAATTTCTTCCACTGGGTATTGTTTTCCTGATTGTTTCAAGCTCAATAGTTAAAACTCTGTCCACAAAATGCATATTGAACGGCACGTTGAATGTAGATTGGGCAATATGGTGGCACAGTGGTTAGCATTGCTACCTCACAGCGCTAGGGAACCAGGTTCAAGCCTTGGCTTGGGTCACTGCCTGTATGGAGTCTGTATGTTCTCCCCAAGCCTACGTGGATTTCTTCTGAGTGCTTTGGTTTCCTCCCACAGTCTGAAAGACATGTTGATTAGGTGCACTGGCCACACTAAATTCTCCCTCAGTGTACCTGTACAGGCGCTGGAGTGTCGCAACTAGGGGATTTTCACAGTAACTTCATTGCAGTGTTAATGTAAGTCTATTTGTGACAATAATCAATAAACTAAAAAAAAACAGACTTTGCAATCTTAGCTCAATATGTGAGTTCACATTAATTTAATGAATAGGTGAATTGATGTGTCTCAGTTAGGACTTTGCAGAGATTTGCTTACTGTAGACTCTGCCATTAATACTGGCCGAGCTTCTATGAATCAGACCTTTCCAAGTTTGTAGCTTGCTGCTGGGTTCCACATACTCTTCCTGCTAACCCTGTCCACTGCATCCCATTCCAAAATCCCCCTAAAAGTTGAGGTCATATAGTCAGTTGATCAACTGTAGAAAACAAAAGTGTTGACTGTCCTCCTCAATATAGCAAACAAGGGAAGAATATAAATGGATGATGTTCAGGAAAAAATAAAAGACCTTTTAAAAAAGCTGCACTTGTTTTTCATACAAAGATATGCAAAACAAATGTTGTTTTGATATAAATCCTAACAGTGCCTTCATTTATGATGGTGCTATTCTAATAGTATAGGCACAATTTATGTGGGCTAAGTATCTATATGTGTCTTTTTTTACTTCATCTGCCAGATATACTTTGTTTCCATTAGTAAGATTTTTCCCATATTGGTTTCTACACATCATTGTTGTCAAAGGTTCGAATCCTAGTGGAGGTCATGTTAACCTCACAGCAATATGTTGATGACTTTTCACACTTGCTGTCTGGTGAGCCCCAGAGCTGGCTTTCCTGACAACCTGAATTGTGTACACTGAGGGAGAAGCTTTCCTCTGGTTCTTATCTGCCTCATCTAAAAGTTATATTGCTGAGATGATGAGGATATGCTGCCATCATTTCAAGCAAATATTCTCATTGACATTAATTTTGTCATTCACTTGATTTTGTACTAACATCTATGTAGAGAATTATTATTTTAGTTCTTGTGCTTTATCAAAATAAACACCTAAAGATATTTCCACGTTTCTTTTTTTGTCTTATCTGACCTTCTGAATGGCTTGATCCTTGACTTTGAAAACATCATTTTACCTCATGGCTATTTTTGACACCACAAATATAAAAACTATGAGGATAGAGTCAAGAAATATCTGTCAAAAGTATTAGTGGATGAATGTTCACTGCGTTCATATAATATTCCTTTGTGCTTTATTTTAAATTATTTGTTGACCTCCTGCTTATTTTAAGTAGATTGAAGGTCTGCTAAACTAGTGGACAAAGGATTTCCATGTGCATAAATTAAGTTTTGAAGTTGATATTGGCAACCATAACATCAAGACCTTGTTGAGCTGGGCCTTCTTGATTCCTTTGCTGACTAATAATTAAAATGTAGAATCTGAGGTCATTGTCTCTCAGAACAATCACAGCTCCAAGCAACTGAACCCCAAAACATGTCCACAGAATCCAATCAAGTATCAGAATCATCTTAGCTGTGTAATGTCTGATTGGTTCTGTCAGAAAAGCACAAATCACATCAGTAACATTCAACTCTCAGACACTTCCTTGCTACCCCATTATGTTTAACCTTCAAAATAAAATGTTTCAGGGAAATAAATCAGGAATCCTCAAAAATAATAATTTAAAAAATAAACCTTGCCAACCACAGGCCTTGACCAATCGACAGTCATCGGAGCTAAGAGCCTGAGGATGGCTCCCACTGTGACAACTTTTCAGCAGTTGAGTTAGATTTTGCACATTTTCATTTATTTAAGTGACCTTAAAGTTAGCCTTAGAACTTCTAAATTAGAGAATGGGGGAAAAATAGCCAGAATACCTGATTTTCAGAAATGGTTTCTGAGAGTGCAGGGGTGGGGTTTGAGGTCATGGTGGTGGGAGGAGGGTGGCTGACGGTGTGGGAAGAGTGAAGGACAAAGGGAAAGAGACAGAGGGAGACTGGTATATATGGTGCCTGTAATCTAAGCCCAGAGGAAAAGAGTTAGATGGAAGTGAAAATCCATGGGCCCACTGGCGGGTTCCAAGCTCACTACTGGTATCCACCAAAACATTCCCATCAAATAACCCACTATCAGCTTGAATATTCTTTCGGAGTCAAGGTCAATACAGCTATTGTGGCACACTTACATCAGTGGTAAAATACTACAATCTTTATTGCCAATTTTCTATTGCCGTAAGCAACTTGTTATACTTCAGTTAGAAACTCCAAAGCGTTTTATGAAGCCCATCTGGATCATGAGTTTGAATTTAGCTAGGATAAGCATAATATGGTTCACCTCAGATATAATTCAACTGACCCACCAAGAAACTTTTATCAAACAAAGTTTATTTAAGAATATAGCTAACATGTATGGAAAGAAAATTTCCAATGACTTTTATCAATTACAAACAAAAACAAAAAACCAAGATAATGTATAATCTTTAACAAATATATCTAAAATGTTCCAATCAAACAAAAACTTCCCGTAGACGGATTTAACACAGCTAATTCTCACGTGATACCAGAACTGAGTCCACTGAATGAATGCTGTGGTTCTTTTGAGGCACACACATACAAGCTTGGAGTCAGAACAGCTTCCCAGAACACGAGGGAGAGATCCTGGTCGAGCCACCAACAGCAGATTTCTACTCCAGGAAGGCAAGAAGCCTTGCTTTCAGCTAGCCAGCAGAATTTCCAAAACCAGGGAGAGAGAGAAAAACATTCCTTTTCAGCTTGATGTCCCTTCTAAACTCAAACTGCTTCCAGCCAAAACAGAAAATCAAACTTTAAATTCACTAGGAAGGAGAAAAAAAACAGTCCTAAACATCTGACCTTCCTCCTAACAATGCAGGGTCATAAAACATCCTAGAGTAACAATAAACAAACCCCATTTAAACCACTGAAGGAGGAATAAAAGGATTTCCCTAGCCGGCCTGACAACAATGAGACAAGCTGGGGCTATGAGAGCTGCAGAGAACATGATTTAAAAACAAACACCTGTTAAAGGGACACTAACATCACACAATGCTACAAGCAACAAATGTTCAATATAAATTGTGCAGAAGTGGTTAACAGCTCGAAAAACCAAATAATATTATATTAGAAGTAAGAAAAATATTCCATGGCAGGTGGGTTTCTTCTTTTCTTGGGATCAATGGGTGGAATTCTCCTTCTCGCCTGCAGCAGGTTTGGTGTTAGGTGGGGAGAACCTAGCAGGAGCCTAAAAGTCAGAACCCCTCCCTCCAGTGTAAAAGCACATTGCAATTCTCCCAATGGTGGGGTGGGGTCAGTTTCCTGCTGCCTGGTGGTGTGAGGACAATTTGCGTTCATTTGCATGTCATGAATGCTCTTAAAACAGCTGCTTGCCTGAATCTTCCCGTGCCTTCCAATCTTACAATCATAGAATCCCTACAGTACAGAAGGAGGCCACTTGGCCCATCAAGTCCGTGTCAAAAACAATCCCACCCAGGCTCTAGCCCCGTAACCTCACATATTTATCTCACTAATCTCTCTTAGCTATGCGTCCTGGAACACTAAGGGGCAATTTAGCAGGGCCAATCAACCTAACCCACACATCTTTGGACTGCGGGAGGAAACCAAAGCACCTGGAAGAAACCCATGCAGACCCTGGCGAGAACGTGCAAACTCTACACAGACAGTGACCCAAGCTGGGAATCAAATCCAGGTCCCGAGAGCTGTGAGGCAGCAGTGCTAACCACTGTGCCACCGAGCCACCCGATACTCACTTCTCAGAGCCACTGTGCCACCGTGCCTTGTGCCAGTGGGAAGTCACATTTGCTTCAAATGCATTTGAAAAAGAATGGCATGAGCAAGGTGAATCTCAGTTCAATCGAGACTTTGACGTGAATTCAATAAACAACATAGCCTACCTGAAACTCCAATGAGTTTTAAGAAATGCACTTTCTTGATGGTGATAACATACACGGAGACCAAAAGTGACATCAACATTTTTTTTAAAATTCCCTAACTCTACCGTGACATTTTGATTCAGCCCTGACACCCACAGCAGAGGTGGAGTCAACCTGCTAATTGTTACATCCTGGTTCCTGTGATAACCTTGGCAGACATCCTCTGTTGCCAAAGGACAGAGCGCACTATCCTGATAGGGGCACCCTGCTCCGGGGCAGAAAGCCCTTAGTGGCCTGCGCTGCTGGGGTGGGTGAAGGCACAGGCAGAGGAGCCTTTGAGCAGTTACACATCCTTGAAATGTCCTGACTGGAAGCCCCAGGGTGTACAGTAGATGCTCGTCCTCCCTGTGGTGCCAGGGGGCCCTGGCCTGCTTCCTGTTGGTGATGGGGCACCTGGAGGTCCCCATTTCACTGACATCCTAATGGTGCCCATCAGGGTTGGCATGGAGTAGAGGGCCGAGCGCAAATCCAGCTGGACCTGTACGGACCAAAGTCTCCATGGCGATCGCCAATCTTCCCATGGTGGTCTCGAGGTACTCACATGTCAGAACCACAATAGTGTTATGAGATCCAGGCACAGAGGCATGTCTTTTATCCCAGGGATGGCTCCAGGAAGCACCCAAATATCATCATCATCTGGGAGGCCACCATCCAGGAGGTTAGCATGGCTGACAACGAATGAAGTCAATGAAGGATCTCATCTGCTCCGTCAGCAACTCTCTCAGCTCCCTCAGAGGCAGTGGAGAAGAGGCTGGGTGAAACGAGCCCTCCAGAAGAGCCAGAGGGTGGAGTGTGAACAAGATGGTAAATGGGATGATGGTGATGTGAAAGTGTCCATGAGAGAATGAGTGATAATATTTGTCCACCACATCATGTACGCAAATAGATACTCTCTTTGTGGATCTCACATTGTTAATGGATGTGTCAGATCCATAAGGAAAGTACTATTTGTGTACATGATGTACTTTCACAAGTGTGACATTGGAGGAAGCTGCCCCCTCTGTCCCAACTCCCCTTCTAGCACAGACCATTTCTTCTGTTGTCAGTACAGCATGTTCAGTGGCACTGTAGCACAGTGGTTAGCGTTGCTACTTCACGGTGCCAGGGTCCCAGGCTTGATTCCTGGCTTGGGTCATTGTCTGTGTGGAGTCTGCACCTTCTCTCTGTGTCTGCACGGGTTTCTTCTGGATGCTTCAGTTTCCTCCCACAATCCAAAGGTGTGCTGGTTAGGTGTATTGGCCATGCTAAATTCTCCCTCAGTGTATCCAAGCAGGTGACTAAGGGATTTTCACAATAACTTAATTTCAGTATTAATTAATAAACAAATAGGTTATACAATCTTAAATAAAAGGGGTGATAAAAGATCAAGGAAATCCATGTCATTCCTGTAGCATTTTCCTGGCCTTGGGCTAATTATTTGATCATCTGGAAAAGCAATATTCAACCACAAATTTAGGGCCTTATTTGTCCACTTCCTCACAGAATGTCCCTAAACAGCACCTTAAATGTTATTCCAGAACCCCAGAATGTTCAGGAGTACTGCTGAGGGACATCAGCTAAGATTTGTCAAAAAGCAAAAGGGCTTTTCACACATCAGACCAATTAAGATTCAGAGGTTTTTTTAACTTCCAGAAGAATTCCAGAATTACCAATAAAATCTAAAATAATTTTGCAGCTGAAGCAGACATTACGAGCTGAGCTTTCCCGTGCATTTCCGAACACTGATTTCATGACAAAATGCAGTCTCATGTCCATGCTTGCCAGGTTCTACATGCGGCCAGTTCAATCAGAGGGCTGGCACCTCAGAAGCTTCAGCAGTCCCACATGGGGGCATTGCTGAGACAGGCAGACGATCACAAAGTCACTTCTATATAGAGGGGTCTTCGGAGAGCTGATTTCAAATAAAAATATCAAATGGCGGCTTCCATGAAGCTAGTGGCCTCCCCTCACTGCTCCACCACCGACAAAAGCCAGCAGCTCTGCTGGATAGCCCATAAATGAGGCTTCAATTGCCTCAAAGGGATGGGCACCAAATCTGGCATGGAGCCAGTTGCTGGGAAAACTCTTGGTGGTAGGCCTGTAACATGGACCTGTCTCAACACGGCTTACCTGCAATTTACTGACATTCGCCAGCCATCCTTTCCTGCTACACAAGGGCTGGTAAAATTCAGCCCCATGTTAAGGTACATACACCTCAAGGGAACCGAATATTTTAGTGACTCTAACATTGACTTTTCATCTCAGGGCTTTGCAAGTATATGAGAGTCTTTGTTTATTCACACCCTGCTCCTCACATGAAGACCCCCAGCTTGGCTAAAGACAAGAATGATCTCTCAGTGACTGGCATGCATTACTCCTCATTGATCTGCTATCAAAGTCAACACCTTCTATAATTTTTTATCCATTGCACAGCTCCATTTGACCAAAGCTTCATGGTTCCATTAGCTGAGGTTTCTCTTCCCACCACAGCACTTCAAACATCCCCAAATTTATTCTTGACTTCTCCCTCTCCCTCATTTACAAATGACGTCCAAATTCAGATTCCATGAACAAGCTGCTTTACTCCATCTCTTTTGCTGCTATGGTCACCTCATTCTACATCAAACATTAGAACAGTTGAATCTATCATCTTCAGGCCTCACTACAAACTCATTTCCCTTGCAAATTATTCCATCTCATGCTCCATCCACCAGCTTAAGCTGAGACATCAGGATTTTTTTTGCTGACTGCAAACAAACTACTGCAACTCAACTGTTCAATTATTGAGAGCCTGGACAACAAGTACTAGTTCAACTTTCTTAAGATTTCAAATAATTTCATTTCATTTGGGGGGTCAGTGATAAGGTGGATCAGTGATAAGTGGGATAATCCATTTTATAAGTATTGTTAAGATGCTGAGGAGAAAGCAGTGGTAAAATTTCTTTGCAAGAGGATTATTGATGCAGAAAATATTTGCTTGAGGCAGAGATCATTACACCTTTAAAGAGAGATGAGTTAAATATTTAAAGCATAGTAAGCTGCCATGCTATTGAGAGAATGCAAGGCAGTGAGGTGAGGTTTTGGATTACTTTCCAAAAAAGTTAGCACAGAGATGAGGGGAGGGGGTGAGGGTGGTAGGGGGAGGCCTCCTTCTGTGCTGCAAACTCTGATAGTAAGGATTTATTGCCATCAGGCACCTAACTTCTGTAATAGGCAAAGTTAACCAATAGATGAACACAAAAATTTCCTGCAAATTGAGCCTGCGGTATTCCTTAAACAAAATCAATAAGTTAATGCCTGAGTAACATTTTCATGAAACAACTTTTAGTGAATAATGATGTATGCAGAAATCTCAGTCATGAAATCCCCCAACCCGCTCCCCACAAAACTATCTTGTTAATTCCCAACAAAGTTGTGGTATGAACACCAATCAGTTTACGGGCCAAATCAAATCAGTTGGTGGCAATGCTGGGCCGACTACTGCTAATTGTGACAGGAAGTACAGACCTAGCTTGCAGCTTCTCAGTGCAGCCATTATTGGAGAGCAGTGACAAAGAGGAGCACCAGAGAGACCCACACCCTATATATATATAAAACATGAACTGTTGTATTCAGTTAAGTTTTTAAGGCCTTAAGGGTGGTGTTAGTATGTGAGTGGGTGAGAAGGAGAATGGAGAACAGTGATAGGGTGGATAGATCAGTGGGTGGGTAGTCGATGTTGCGGGGGACGTGCGGGTTTAATTTTACCTCAGTAAAGGGCAGCTATCAATGATGATTTTCGATACCACCTTCAGTGTGCCAGTGCAGCTTTCAGTACCCTGAGGAACAGAATGTTGAAGACCAGGATCGAAGACCTAGCATCAAGGTCATGGTCTACAGAGCAGTAGTTATACTCTCTCTTCTATACGGCTCAAAGAAGTGGACAATATACAGGAAACACCACAAAAACTTGGAGAAGTACCACCAGTATTGCCTCTGCAAGATTAAAATTCATTGGCAGGATAGGCACAATAACATCAGTATTGTCACTCAGGCCGACATCCCCAACATCAAAGCATTGACCATGCTCAAACAGCTCCAAGGTCCGCATCACCCACTCAGAGAGTGGTTGGGGTGTGGAATAGCTTGCCTGCTGTGATAGTGGAGTCGGACACTTTAGGAACTTTCAAGCAGTTATTGGATAGGCACATGGAGCACACCAGAATTATAGGGAGTGGGATAGCTTGATCTTGGGATTGGACATAGATCGGCACAACATTGAGGGCTAAAAGGCCTGTACTGTGCTGTCCTGCTCTATGTTCTAAGACTCTTGAAACAAATATTCTACTTGGAACTTTGACAGGGCAAGCAAGTCCCAGGAGGGTAGAGGAAATGACACCCTGAAAGCTTCCTTGAAAAAGTTCAACATCCCCACCAACACCTGTCATTGCCAAGAGCAAGCTGAAGCCAAGCATCAACAATGAAAGAATTACATGGCAACCTGGGCACCCAACCATCCCTCTCCTTCAACCACCATCTGCCCCACCAATGACAGAGACTGTGGACAGAATTTTATGCTCACTCAAAGGTGGGTTCTGAGGTAGTGCAATGGGGAGGAATCTCCCCAGAAACCGCCCACCCAACCCAGGTGCAATGTAACACGACTCCAGGCATGGCCTCAGGCAGCAGTCTTACCTATTCAGCTATCAAGACCCTTAAGTGGCCACTTAAAGGCCTTATCCAATTTTTAGCCCGGCAACAGCGAGTAGAGTGGGAAAATGACATTGAAACATTTCTCCATCTCAGGCGGTAAGGGGAGGAGTCGCTTTACACTGAAGGCCTCCACCCCCTCCCCACAGAGTTAAGGCACCCTACTCCCTGGAATGTTGGAGCTCCAAGACTCAGTCCCCCCTGGCCTACCCCCAGTGCTGCAATCAGCAACCCCCTCCCGATTCCCCCCATGTGTCTCCTACCCTCCAACCCCTAGAATCCCCGGGACTTATCTTTTCAAGGGTCCTCAGGCATAGGGGTGAATTTACTACCCCACCCACCATGGGAATTGGAGCAGGCAAGGAGCGGTTCATGGGAAGGTAGATTGACCTTGGGTGGGGTTTTTTAGTTTTGGGCAGAGCAATGCAGTACTACCTCTGGCCACTGCAGTGCTCTGCTTGGTCATGTTGAAGGGCTGTCAGCCAATCTGATTAGCAGACAGCTCTCACGAGTAGGATCTCCCTTCAAGAGCAGTCAGTAGTCCCGCCCACTGCCAATCAACACTCTAGGAAGCATTAAATGGAGTTGGAGTAGGTGGCTGCGTATTACATGTTGACTTTCGTGGCAATGAGCACCAATTGCTCGCCATCCTTAAAATTCTATCCTGTAGATTGCACATTGAATTCCTCAATCGCCTGAGAACTGAGCTTCATTATGGGAACAAGTCATCCTCAACACCCAGAGACTGCCTCAGAGAGAAGAGGTAGTCAGCTCAGAAAAAGGCAGGCAAGGCAGTCATAGAGAGTAGGCGGTCAAATCAGGTTGGGTGGGGGACTGGATAATTATGTCAGAGAGGTGGGGTGAGGGTTGGTATGGGGTGGGTGGCATTGCATGAGGGCAAAAGACTGCAGATGATTAAAACTGGACATAAAACAGAGAATACTAGAAGTGCCTAGCAGGTCCAACAGCATTTGTGAACCTGAAATGTTCACTTTTCGGAGCCTGAGCAAAATTCACGTGATCAAATGCCCCTTTAGTCTTGGTGATTCTCTCGAAGGTCTCGAAGAAAGTGGGCTAGCACAGCACCCATTCTTTTTAGGAGAAATCCTCCAGGAATTTGCTATACGAATGTTGGTCAAATATTGGTGAAGTCTTGACAAAGCGTCCCAGAATGTCTCCCAATGATCCCAAAAGGCTTCATCACAGGCACGACACTAGCAACAAGTGAACATGAAATGGTGAGTATCCCTTTAACTCCTGCTTGGAAGAAACATCAAGGCCATGTTTATTGCTAAAAAGCAGGTTCACTGTTAGGAGAGGGTGTAAGCCATCTAAATACTATGAGGCTTCTTTAATGAGTCCTAGAAAGCAATTTAAGTGGTAATCATCCTCTTAACGAGGCAACTGCTCATCCTTCGGGCATCTTGACTATATGAAGATTTCAGCTGAAGGTCCCACGGTGGCAACATCAGAGTTTTATTAACCCCTGAAAGTGCTTCAGAAAATTTCCCCTGATACTTAACTTTTTGAAATCTTATTTAAATCTCTGTAATGAATCTTGACTTGTTGGAATGCTGTAGGTTGAAATCTTTTCTCCAGTCTACATGCAGCCGTTAGGTAGCTGTGCGTCTCAAAGTTTTGTCTCAAGATTTAAATGGTTATTTGATAACTTCTTACTGAATGAACAGCCACAAGCTCAGTCCAACACTAGGTTAACCTTCAAGCAGAATGAACTTAGGTGTTTTGCTCACTGCCATATAACATATAGTTGCCCCAAATAAGTGAAATAATCTTTGCCAGCAGCTAACAATTAAATGACAAGAACGTTATCTTATGAAAGCAAAATAATTCTAATGGAGAACATAAAGCATAATGTTACACTGAACTCAGACCCCAAGGTGAGTTTATAGACCAAGGGCTGAATTTATATTCTTTACTGTTCTTTTATGGAGATATAGTGTGAAGGGATGCAGGCTGTCTTTTCCCACTTGCCACTTTACATCTTCTTCTAGCACAGAGCTGGGCCACAGACCTTTCTCTGGTCTCCCCAGTGCTGTTGTATGATTATTTGACTATTATGCACTGCGTCAAAACATTTCTGTGATACTTTGATTAACAAGATAAATTTTTCTGTGCTTTTTCTAATGAGCTAAGCAATAACAGAATTCACCCAGCTGAGGTGAGTACACTTCAGTGTCACGTAACAAAAGAGCTGGAACTCATAAGATTCTGGTTAAGAAGCAATTGCTGCCTCTATTAAATATTCATTAATAAAGAGACACAGGGTGGAATTTTTTCCTTTTTTGACTATGTGTTAACTCCTGCGGGAATTCACTACCTCAGAGTGCAGTGGATGCTGGGATATTGAGTAAATTTAAGGAGGAGACAGATTTATACTTGGTAATAGGTTGAAGCGTTATGTTATTGAATGGTGGAGCAGGCTTAAGGGACTGAATTGGCTAATCCTGCTCTTAGTTCTTACGCTCTTATGTTCCATGAAATTCTTCAGGTTGGGGCAGGAGCTGGCAACATGTCTAACATTTTCCAGTTTGCTATGCTTTGCTGTATAAGGAAGGTGACCACAAAGCCTGGGAGAAGGAGATGTACAAGGTGCAAAACACTGGACCTGTGCTTCAGGGAGCCCAGATTCAAATCACAGCTTTAGCCTTTACCAGAAGTACCAACCTCTATCTCAAGTAGCTGCCTCACTCCTCAATATGGTTATACACAAGTGCATAGTGGGCTCTGTGCTCCAGGACAAAGTTCCAGCCTACAAGTTCCAATTCTCCTGAAGTGTGAGCCCAAGTCCATGTGGCCATCTTTTAGATAGTCAGGTTGCTTTCTGCGAGGTGTAGTTTGCCCTTGGCCATACTCTCATCCTCCCGCATAGGCATCAACCTACTAAAGCACTGTAGGCGTCACCTTCACAGGACAGAGCAGGCTGGGAAAGCCAGGAAGAGTGATGGTTGCAGTCGCAGCAAAACCCAAGGCAGCTTGAGTGTCTGACAGAATCAAAACAATTCTTGCCATCGTAATCGCCTCAAACTCTTTCTCAGCAATATTAATCTCCAAAGATGCCAGACCAAGGGAGCAAGTGAATGCGAGAATGGATGAATGTGAGAGTGAGTGAGTGTGAGCATGAGTGATTATGAGAATGAGTTGGTGTAAAAGTGAGTGTGAGCATGATTGAATGTGAGTTAGTGAGTTTGAGTGAGTAAATGAATTTGAGTTTGCATTAGTGAGTGTGTGAGCGAGCGAATTTGAAAATGAGTTAGTTACTTTAAATTATTACTTAGGAAATATATATATGTGTCATTTCAGCCAGCATTTGTGTGGTAAAGGGGGAAGTTCCAAGATTTTGACTCAGCAACTATGAAGGAATGGCGATATATTTCCAAGTCATGATAGTGTGTTGCTTGGAAGAGAACTTGCAGGTGATGGTGATGCCATGCCTTTATCTTTCCAGGTGGTAAAGGTCACAAATTTGGAAGGTTGCTGTTAAAGAAGCCTTGGTGAACTTCTGCAGTGCATCTTAGAGATGGTACACACTGCTACCACTGTGTGTCAGAGGGAATGTTAAAGGTGGTGGATGGGGTGCCAATCAAGCAAGTTGTTTTGTCCTGAAAAATATAAAGTACTGTGAGTGAGTATGTGTAGGCACGCTGGAAGAAATTTCTTAACAAGGAGGATTATTGAAGCATAGAATGCTTTACCACAGAGACCATTGCAACTGTTAAGGGAAAACTGTATAACTATTTGAAGTAGAGGAAAACTAAAGGGAATAGAATATGAATATTGTCAATGCGCTTCATTCCAGATTGGCTCTTTGCTAGAGCAATGTGTCAATTGTCCCTATTCTGTATTGTCAAATTCTATAGTTCTAAGCCAATCATGCAACCCTATTCAGTAAGTATTGTAACTACTCACACTATCCATCTTCCCTTACCAGCACCATCTTCCAAGAGATAAAATTCTGTGGCTGGTTCAGGCAACACTTGGGAAATGTTTTGATTCTCAAAGACAACAAAGCAAAGTTAAGACGACCAATGATCACATGCCCTTTGAAGATTGCAAGAGAATATTCTGCACCATCTCTCAATCCTCTGTTTTTATGTAATGGAGACTGGAAAAAAATCTTAAAAATAAAAGCTGTCTTATTAGATCCTGAAAAATGCCCAACAGCCAACTGAACCAGGCCTCGAATTACCAACTACTGGGGATGTTGACCAGGAAGAAGACATTGATTTTGGAGTGCCTATCCTGCCATTGAATTTGGAGGATTTTGCAGACAGATCTCTGGTGATATTTCATTTGGATTTGAGGTGTCTGCTGTACAGAGCAGTCAGTTGCAGACAAACTTCACCAAGCGGGCCAAAACAGGTGATGGGGGCTTCCCCAATTTACACAAGGAAGAGACCTAACACCAACTTCAAGCAGGTATGTTGGCTAACTGCAGGCCATCCTAACAAACATGGTCCTGATATGGGGGGAGGGAGGAATGGGGTGAAAAAAGGATATCCATTTTTCACCTGAAAACTACCTAATCTCTTTGCCAGGAGAGATAAAGCAAATATATACGTCTCCATGCTCATGTATTCACAGCCAAAATAACTGTAGCTGCAAAGCTGTTCTCTGGAGACCCAGCAATGCAAATGGGACATTTCCACATGAGCCAGTAATGCAGATTCACTGACTAATTACTAATTAAAGCACTCAGTATAAACAAGGCACTTCAGTGAAGGAGCCTGGAAAGGAATGGTATCCAGAGACTGGCAGCTGGTCACATTCATAAATATTGAAATGATGCATGCCTCCATGTTTACTGGCCATAACACTGTTTCAGATATGAGAGGATAAACACTGTATAGAAGGATTGATCAAGCTTAAGCCTCCATCATTTTCCCTTGAAGAGTTTCATTAGACAGGGTATGAATGTGTGTCCCTCCCATGTCCCTTGGCGCACTTGCTAAATTTAATAAAAATATCCCACAGCAGATAAAGACAAATAATTGAGCTTTGGAATTATATTCAATGTTATTTAAATCCATCTCTCATCACAGCGCTAAATCAGGTCATGTGACATCATATATCACACCACCGCAAACAGAAATATTGACTTTATTTAAAATCATAGAATCTCTACAGTGCAGGAAGAGGCCATTCAGCCCATCATGTCTGCACCAACCATAATCCCACCCAAGCCGTATTCCTGCAACCCCACATATTTACCTCCCTGATGCTAGGGAGAATTTAGCACGGTCAATGAACCTAACCCGCACATCTTTGGACTATGGGAGGAAACTGGAGCACCCAGAGGAAACCCAGACAAACCCAGGGAGAATGTACAAACTCCACAAGACAGTGACCCGAGGCTAGAATTGAACCCAAGTCCCTGGTGCTGTGAGGCAGCAGTGCTAACCACTGTGCCACTATGCCATCCTTTCTTTATTATGCTCTTTATTAATTCCTCTTAACATAAAGCTGAGACTTGTGCATCACTTGTGAAGTCAAATAAAGATTTTCCTTATTGGAAAATGTGATACTTTTGGCTTATTGCTGTTGTAGATGATGAAAGGGCTATCACCGACATTTTCTTCACCAGTAATTCTTGTTAGGGAAAGGAGAACTAAAAATAAGGAGATTAGTTGTACTTGAACAGCTAGACATTGAAGTGAAGTTGCACCCTAATCTAGAAAGCTTCCCATTGCCACTGGGTTACTGACTTTCGATATTTATCCTGGCTCACAATCAGTGACTGATGATGCTGATTTTATGTTTTGTCATAGTCATGCTTAGCAAGTAACCAAGCTTTGATTAGTGAATTTGTTGAAATGAGAAAGTGTAACCAGTTTCGGTGGATTTTCTCGCCACGCTTGCCCCACAACGGGACAATCCTGCCCGAGGTCAACTGACCTTTGCATGGTCCGCCCCCACCCGCTATGATTCCTGTGGCAACGGAACTGGAAAATTTCACATTCTGATACCTAAAATTTAGGAGTTTTTTTCACCATTTATCAATTAGAAAAAAATGAAACTACTTTAACCAGTTTCTTCCAAGTGTTCACATAATAGAGAATGGAGTCAAAAATAGTTCTATTCAGGCGCCCACACATGCCAGAACTAGGAAGCTCAAGGTGTCATGATGATAACTGATTGGTATGTAAACTCAGAGATTATATGATATATTCTGCATTCGGTATGGGCTCCCAAAAGACAAATGAGCTCTAGTCTGGGGAACAACATTCGTTGTGGAGAGGGAGATGAGGAGGGGCAAGATGAAAAAAGTCAAGGAATCAGATCAAATCTTAGTTTTGTTAACTGACATTATTGATCACTCTGAAAATAACCACACAGAAGTCTGGGACCATATTGTGAAAATAAAGCGAACCTGCCAGAAGCTAATGTTGGCAGGTCGCCTCTCCAACAATCCCTTCAGATATTCCAGCATCCTCTTTTGTTTCTGAGTACAAGCCAGCAGTAGCTTGCAATAGTGTTCCTTCTGTTTTCATATCAAGGACATAAATAACTGAGATATGGCCTTCTTCTGGCCCGGCAACACGTAGACCAGGTTTTGACCAGCAGAACATACTGGGTGCTGCTGAATTTCCTGGAGAGGTCGTGAAACTGATGTTAGGTCCCTCATCCATGTTCACGAGGGGCTTAATGCTTTCTTCAGGCAGATCCCATGGATGCCTGAGAAGTTGTTTTCGTGATTATGGAATTGATAATGTCCTGTGAATAATGTCCCAAAATCAGTCTTTGATGCATTTATTCTCATAAAATCATCCCTTCAAGGACCAAACTCCCTTCCAAACTTTTCTCATTTTGAAAATGTGGATCCCAGTTTCTTAGCTCCCTTCTGTTTGCTTAGTGGGTGGATGTGCTAAGGTTAAGGTGTGCTTCAGCTGCCCAAAATTATGGAGGGCTGAGTCATTTGGTTGCCTCTCTAAGACAGGCCTGACCCATGGCAGCAGCCTCAGAGACACATGTCAGGGAAGAAGCTTCAATGTGTTTGAGGCCTGTGAAAAATCAGCTGCTTCAAACCCTAAAAAGTAGATAAGAGACTTATTTACAGAATCACATAATTGTTACAGCACAGAGGAGGTCATCCAGCCCATCATGTTTGCATTGGCTCTTGTAAGAATAACTCAGCTAGCTTTATGCCCACCACACTTTCTCGATGGCCCAGCACTTATTTTTGTCTTCAGGAGTCTATCCAATTGCCTTTTGAAAGCTACAGTTGAATCTGCCTCCGCCACCCCATCAAGCAGTAATTTCCAAACCCAAACCACTCGCTTCGTTCAAATGTTTTCCCTCATTTTGCTGCAGGCTCTTTTGCCGTCAATCTTATATAATTGTGTTCTCTGGTTCTTGATTCTTCCACAAATAGGAACAGTTCCTCATTTTTCTGACCATTGCCTCCCACTCTCTGATCCTCCAACTGCAGTGGGGCCTAGGACAAGCTATAAAACCTGTCTCCCTTGGGTATCTCTCGATCGCTAGAATTAACAACTCTCCTTCTATCCTCAAAGGAAGGCTTGGGAATGACTTGACAATGTAATGGAGGCAGAGTTCGGATGTTGTGAGTGCCTGTCCCTACTTCCAATTCTGGACAAGTGAGGCAGAGGTTATTTTCTGCTCTGTGTGGAAAATTGGCAGTCGCAATTGACCTTGTTCTGGTCTGATCTTCCTTTCTAACAACGGGTAGGAATTGAGTCATAGGGCGGGATTTTACGGTCTTGCTCACCCATAAAACCATAAAATCCCTTTCCATGGTCCACCCTTCACTTGCTGTGATTCCTGTGGCAGGCAAGGTGGTAAAATGCTGACCATAGATTCCTAGGGTGGAATTTTATGAGATTTTTTTCAAAGTTTGATTTGATTTGATTTATTATTGTTACAAGTATTAGTATACAGAGAAAAGTATGGTTTCTTGTGCGCTATACAGACAAAGCATATTGTACATAGGGAAGGAAAGGAGAAAGTGCAGAATGTAGTATTACAGAAATAATTGGAAGATGAGCATCAGGAGTCAGTGGACAGCTTGACCCACAGAAATACAGAGAGTTTCCTGGAAATTTAAACTTCCATTGGGCTGATTCCCTTCTGCCCTGCACCTTTTGCAAATGTCATTGACTCTGAGCTCAGGGCAGAGTCTTGGGCCAAATGGTTTGACTCTGTGGTAAGCAAGTGTAATTTGGCTAAGAACTGAATTGAAATCCCAATCACCCCCAAACTAGAACTGATTACTCAGGATCACCCGATTAATCCCCACCAACCAGACCTGACTACCACCCAAACCTGGCCACAAGCTCACCATACACGTTCCTCCCTTGACCCATCAGCCCATCTACCTACATGCCTACCTGACTCATACCCACCTCAACCACCCACTTATTAACCTAAATTCATTCATTAAAGGACTTAGGAGCTTTAAAAGCGTACCTGAACGTAACAGCTGCCTTCATAAAACGTTGGTGTGAGCTCTCCTTCCTCCAACACTTGCTGGACTTATTCCGAAGAGTTCATACTGCCCATTTCTGCTTCAGCTGGGATCTGAGGTTATGGCTAAAAATGGGTAATATTGCTGGGTCAGAGAAAACTTTGCAGCGTGATTGGAGGATGGTCGCCATGTCTTTCTGTTGCTCTTACAGCAAGTCCCTGGAATGGTTCAATGTTCACAAGAGTTCCAACACATTATGGTTTGAAAATGTCCAATCTGAATGATTGCAGAGGCTATGTTTTAAAGAGAAAGATTCTATTTTCACAAGCCTTTGCGGATCTTTCGTTGAATCGAACAATCTATTGAATAGAACACTATGATAGAGTGTTTGGAGACTCTGGAAAACAAATAGAAAGTTTGACTGATATGGTTATAAATCTCTGGGAACAAAAGAAGCGGCATCCTGGCTGATCAGCAACATAAAATGTTTCATATAAATAAAGTGACTCAGAGTTTGACTTGGTTTTAGTGTGATTAACCTGAAATTAGCCAAATCAGTGCAAAGAGTGAGGAATTTCAAACACAATTTACATCCAGTGCTGGGTTTGGGGTCTTTAAGGTTTGCCTGCACTCTAAGAATTCTACCATAGACTGTTACTCATAAAATAAACATTCTTGTATATTTATAATCTATATGTATCTCAGTACTTCACACGAGGTTCAACTTCTGCTGCCTACCAGTTCTCACACTTTTAGCCATGTGACACTCGATCACAGTTACATTTACATCAGGTGCCACTTATGTGAATCCTTTACAACCGCAAATCAGGTTTCTGAGGTCATTTGCACTATTTTACATAAACATTGGGATAGAAGCTGACACCATCCACAAAAACCATCCATATCCTTCCTCCAAAGGTAAATAAATCACTATGATGTCGATCCGCTAATTTTGCCTTTTGAAGACTTTTGAGGACCTTCCTAAATTCAAGCTGACTTTTTTCAGTGCATCTCCTGCACTAAGGCTGCCAGTGCTGGATTGAAAAACCTTGGTGCCACCTCTCTAAGCTCTTATGCCATTTCAAGATTCTCCCTGCTCTCCAATTGCTCTATCACAAGGAAATGGAGCCTGTCCTGCAGCTAGAATGTACCTTGCCTTAAAGCATTTCTATCTGACATTAAGCAGTGCAAACAAGCTTTAAATGGTGCCAAGCTTGCATAAGCCTGGGGCCCCAAATAAGCTACACAGTCACTCAACTGTGTGTCCAGTATTTAGGTGCATATAACAATCATTATAATTAGTAGGCAGCACAAAATCAGCAAACTACCTGAATTATTTGAGCAAGTACAATTTTGGGGCTCTCCAATTTAGCCTCTTCTTTGATTTTCTTGTCTGGTCATGACAGATTGGACAGATCCTCATAGCCCCACAAGGAAGCAATCCATTTTAATCTTTGCTAGACCCTTCCCCCCACTTTGGTCACAAAAGGCTGGATGTATGAGTCATCAGCTACAGCTTCCTGCTCCTAGATATCCACTCTCTCCTATTGCCTGGTCATTGGTGGGACTTTGAAGAGACAGCTTCAAATTAGACTCTGCTTTTAAAATCGGCTGGCCTCAAAATTCCTGACATTGTCAGATTTTTCACCCGCTAACCAGGCTCTCCACAAAGTCTTTCCATCCCCCTGTAAAAATCAAGGCCCACATTTCCTTGATGCCAAGATTGCCACTACTTATAATGGCTGCATATAATTCTAAATCCCGTATTTTCTTTCTTGCATTAGTACAAAAATATTTAATTTTATCTCGTGGCCTGTGATTACACTTACTTGAGTCATTGTTTAGTACAGACTTCTTTCTTTACCCTGAGTAACATAGTTTACTGCTGCTTCCTATAGTCTAGTAATGCCTGCTAAGGAAGTTGTAATCTAATTGTAATGTTAAACCCAAAGCCCTTAAACCAGCCTACAGATCCCACCATGCACGTGAGAGGTCCTTACCTAATCACAGAAGAAATGGTGCAATAAGGTCATGTTCCCATGGTAACAGTAACCTGTCGGAAGATTGTGTCTGCTTAAAGGAAATATGTATTTTTTTCCTAATTGAAGAAGGGATGGGCCAAGTCTCAATTCTTTAGGTGGGAAAATGCAACTTGTCTTACTTTTTGCAAATGAATGAACACCTTTTGTTGACTACCTCAACCCAGTTAAAAGCCAGAGTCAAGACCAAACTAAACCAACACAAAGTTTCAAATTTTTATGCCGTGGTAGCATTTCGGTGAATCCGTGCCTCTTCTTCTTATTAATATCTTAGTACTAAAAGGCTAATGGAACGTCTCAACATCAAGGGATTTGGAATTTAACAGAGGAATTGATAACTTCCGTTGTACGGAGCCCAGGGCAGACTCCATCGAGAGAGTCGCATTCAGTTTTGGGCGCTGAATAAGGGGAAGGATTATCCTGGTCTTGGGGGAAGTACAGTATTAGATATGATGAAGGATAGAAAAGCTGAGACGCGATCACTCAAAGAATGAACATTCTGAGAAAATCAGATTGAACTGTTCAAAATTATGTGGGTTTTTGATAAGGTGAAAAGGGAGAAGCTATTTGCACTGATTTTCAATAGCTAAAAAGTATACACTTCAGGTTGTCTGTATATGGATGAAGAGAGAGCTTAGTAAAGGTTTGCCCAGTAGTTTTCATGAAGAAATTCAGAGTCTTGTAAGGGTGAATCGTAACTGTCTATTGGTAACACATAACAATATATTTACATATACAGGATGGCACGGCGACATAGCGATTAGCACTGCTGCCTCACAGTGCCAGGGATTCAGGTTCGATTCCTGGCTTGGGCCACTGTCAGTGTGCAGTTTACACATTCTCCCCATGTCTCCATGGGTTTCCTCCAGGTGCTCTGGTTTCCTCCCACAGTCCAAAGATGTACTGGTTAGGTTGATTGGCCATGCTAAATTGCCCCTTAGTGTCAAGGAGACTAGCTAGGGTAAATGCATGGGATTATGGGGACAGGACATGGGTGGGATTGTGGTTAGTGCAGACTCGATGGGCCAAATGGCCTTCTTCTGTACTGTAGAATTCTATGACGTACAAAGTATAGCCTGGATCATGAGCTAACACCATTCTTACTTTAAAACAAGTCTGGCGTCAGTCAACTGGAGAATTGAAAATGTTACACCCTTGTTCAAAAAGGGCTGTAAGGATAAGCCCAGCAACGACAGTTTAACCTCAGTGATAGGAAAGCATTGGGAAATTATATTTTGGACAAAATTAACAGTTAGTTGGACATCTGAGGAATAATGGGGGAAAGCCAACACTGATATTTTTAAGGGCAGATTATATTTAACACAAAATTGATTAAATTTTTTGATGAGGTAACAGAAGGAGGTAATGAGGATAATGCAGTTGACATGATGTATATGTAATTCCAAAGGATGGTTGATGAATTGCCACGTAACAGGTTTGTCAGCATATTGAGAGGCTATGGAATTACAGTGACAGTGGCAATGTGGATGTGAAGCTTCCCGAATATTTGAAAACTGAGACTGTGATTAAATGCTGTTTTTTTGGACTGGAGGCTAGTATATAGTAGATTCCTCAGGGATTGGTACTAGGACTACTGCTTTTCTTGACATATATTAGACCAGACCAGACTTTTGTGTGCAGGACACAATTTCTAAATTTGTGAGTGACACAAAACTTGGAAGTATTGCAAACTGTGAGGAGGGTAGTGTTATAATCCCAGATGATGGTACCACTGGACAAGTTGGATCCCAGAATGGAACATTGCTTAATCGATCTTAACTTTTATTTTTTATTTATATATGTGGATGAAGAGGGCCATATGATTGCTGCAACAAAATAATAAATCATTTATTAAGTAAGAAAAGATGAACTATAATATACAACCCCTACATCTCAGCTATAACTTTACAAATATATATATTACATATATATATAGATTGCAGGGATAACACAGATTACAACATTAATGTTCCCAATCAGTACAAAGTCCATGTAAACCAATTAGGCAGAAAGTGGTAGACAAATGAAACCAAATGAAAGATGCCACCCAAAATAACTTCTGCGGATTTCTCATCAAATCTTCCCAGATGCTTGCCATTGGAATGCTGACTTTCACAAAATGTTTTCCAAGCTCCGCTCTCAAAGAACACATTTTTGAATCTTCTTCCAGTTAGTGCCTTCCCTCAGATAGCTTCAGTGAGGTTTTACCCCCAAGATTTGAACCTCTCCTTTTGTATTCCTCTGCCTTGGATTGCCATGTGCATTCAAGCTTCCAGACAATCTCTCAGGTATCCAGCCACACTCATGTAACACCACTGCTTCGCAGGCTGTTTCAAGGAATCAACAACCATTTGATCACCTCTGATACCTAGCTTCTTGTAAGCTGACTTTAAATCTGTTCCTTTCCGCTGTTTCTTTGATTCAAAGCTCTTTATCCGCTCATTACTTTAATTTTCCTGAACAAGACCTTACTCAGATTGCTGTTTTTTTCATTCTTTGGACTTCACAGTCTTCCTGGAACTCTCTATTATCCCATTCCAATGGTTTCTCTGACTTTCTACCCTTTAGCTTGGGATTGACTTCCTGTCCTTGTGCAAGGTCTTGCCTGCTCTAGCAATTTTCTGGGAAAGCTGCGTACATTTGGGTAACCTTCTTTCAACTGCTAATGAGTGTGTCTGCTTTTGTGTGTGGGTCCCTGGCTATTAAGCAACAGCCTTGTTAAAAAAAACCTATTTGCTTCAATGTTGTAAAATCCTCATTACAATGCAGGTATCTGAACCAGACTGAAGTTATTAATCCTTCTTAACACAAATATGGAGTCACAAATTGTATTCACTTGAAGTGATACCTTACTCCAAATGCCCATAAAACAGATATAAATTACTTAAAACTGTATCTATTTCTAACAGTAGTGATAGATTTCAAGAGGGCATAGAAAGACTTTTGGAGTGGGCAAACACATAATGGATGAAATTTATTGCGGAAAAGTGTGAAGTGATACATTTTGGTAGGAAGAAAGAGGAGAGACAATGACCAGAATTCTCCAGTTGTTCATGCCCTCCCGTCATTGCCAGTGAGATTAGAGGATTTGCTTCAGCCTCAGCTGGGCAACTGTGTCCATTCTGAGCTGATTTATGAAAATAGCTCCAGGGATGGTGGACTTCAGTTAAAATGGGTGGATTGATAAAGGTGAGGCTGTCTCCTTTGAGCAGAGAGTGTTGGTAGGAGATTTGATGGAGGTATTCAAAATCATGAGTGATCAGAATAGATCGGAAGAAAATATTACCATTGACAGAAAGGTCAAAAAAATCAGAGGGCACTGAATTAAGGTGATTGGCAAAAAGAATCAAAGTCAACAAAGGGAAATGTCTTTATGTGGCGAGTTTAGGATTTGAAATGCACTACCTGAGAGTGTGATGGAGATAGATTCAATTGTGGATTTTGAAAGTGAATTAGATAATTATCTAAAGAGAAGATATTTTTGTGCCAAGGTGTATAAGGTATGGGGATTAGGACTAGCTGTGTTGTTCTTGCAAAGAGCCGACATGGACATAGCAGACTAAATGCACTCCGTCTGTATTGTTACAATGCTATGATTTTAATTCCCTGCTTTTTCCATTTGGTGAGAAAGCAGTTCCAGACCCAATGTGGGTAAAGAACATTCCATAAATAATTTATTAGAATCAACACTGAAAAAGGCTGGAAGTTGGTCTAGACTGGAAGTCAGCAAGCAGAAACTTTTGCATTCAATCTTAGCAGTTTATACCTGAATGTTTTCATAGAATCTTCCTGAGACTGCAATTAGATTAAAGATACCATCTTATTGCCCCATTTCACATACCTAATTTGGTCTGAGCTGGGTCTCTGACCTCAGTGACGTCTGAAAAAGATGAATAACAACAGTAAGCAAGTTTCTTCCTTAGTGAAGATGAGCACAATAATCGAGGAGCTGACCATACTTACTTCTTTGCTAACTTGCCATAACTGTCTAATACTATTTGCAATGCCAATCGTGGCCAAAGGCTATCCTTGTGGCAAAGTAACTATCCAATTGCAAGCATGAAATTAACAGAAGTAAGCTGTAAAAAAAAGTGCCAGGATAAGATCTCTGTGCTGTAGAACAAGATATAAAGTTAATGAGGTTTATCCAGAAACCAGCTCCTGGAGGCCTACAAATTCAAAATTGACTAAACTGAATCATGTACATCTCCCAAATTGATGTTGTGCATCCCCAGCCCAGAGGCTCCTAAATTTTGCTGGCATCACCTAGTTAAGTGTTTCCAAAGTTTAAGTAATGAACTGTTGGATTCAGTACATTCAGTTTAGATTCTCAGCCTCACACTTGCATCAAGTAGTTCAGCAGATGTTGGTCCAGAGTTCTTTCCAATTACTGTGCTCAGTTTAACAGGTAACCCTTATTGTTATATGTCCTTAACTAAGGCCTGTAAGCTGTTACAGTTAGTGAAGAAACAGATGATTTTTGCTTCAAAGTAGTTGGCTGGAATTCTCCAGCTGTTCACGTCAGTGCGATTCCCATGGTCCCGACAGTAGCACACTCCCGCCCAGGGTTTTGCCCTGCCATTGAAGCAGCGGTACCAGAGAATCCCACTGCTAACAAACAATGCGCCACCTCCCGTCAGCCGGAAACACGTGGCTGGGAGGCTGGAGAATCTCGACCCCCGCTTTTCTGATACCCAGCGAACATTAACTCTGGTGTTACTGAGAGAAGCTAAAGGGGCTCCATTTTGTTTTGACAGTTTACATGTACATTGACAGCACTGAGATTGTTAACGCATAGTGTCAATTGTTTTAGTGTATGAACAAAAGGCTCTTTTTCACAAGGAGAACTTCAGACTATTGGGTGGTGATTCTGACTTTTACAATGGTATAAGCTGGGTAAATCTCAATATAAAAATGGTGTCAGCCAATAAACATTATCGCACAAAGTCACACTTACTCGCTTGTTGTTCCAACTTTGCATAGAAGCTAGCCGTGTTTTCTGAGTAGCATCATTTTCAACAAATATCTTGACCCTGACATTTATGGGGAGGAACAGAGGAAGAGCATCAAAAATCCCAGAACTCAGAGGCTCTGCCAAATTTAAAAGCAGGAGTTCATTATCATTTTTTAATTCCTTCTCCTGGCTGACAGCCGGCTAGATTAATAGGCTGGAGCTGGCAGATGGGAAAGCCAGGATTAGAAGGCTACAGCTATGGACTGTTGGGCACAGTTCAGCAGTTGTTAAAGATTGGGGTGTGGTGGTGGAGGTTGGTGGTTAGCTAATAATAACTAATAATAAATGTAATATCCGTGAGGAATCGACAAAAAATGAGGTAGATAAACAAACAGGAAATTTATTTGGGAAAAACATTTAAACACATAGGACAGCGATGAGAAAGCTTGTAAACTCTATAACTGTCAGACTCCAACTGTCAACTCCACCTGTCTAACAGTCACTTCTCCACGATTGGTTCAATAGGTCATGTGACCTCCGATAACTCCTCCCCCACAAAGGGGCACCTCACCACACATAGTTGCAATGAGAAGTCACGATGAACAGAAGCTTTGAGGAGCCAGGAGCAAAACTTTTGCTCTTCCTGGCCTGCAGGAAGCACTCTGAAAGTACTAACTTGCTTAAACAAAGAGCTTCCATCTCCATTTAACTGCTTGGTTTCTCCAGCCCCAATAAACCAGTGTTAAATTTAAGTCAAATTCACAACTGCTTAGTTTAAATAATTTCATGAATGTATCCCATCTCCTGAGAGTAGGTCGCAGATATGTTACGCAATCCACCATAGAGATGGTGCCGGAGTGAGGTGACTTCTTGCAAGCTGTGCTCAGCATACCTTCTAATTCTATCTTTTACTCTCATTCAATGCTTCTAAAACTTTATTCTAATTCTTTTAAACTCATTAACTTGATTTTTCTCTACACCCTAGCTATGACTGTAACACTACGTTCTGCACTCTCTCGTTTCCTTCTGTATGAACAAGAAACAATGCTTTTCACTGTATGTTAATACATGTGACAATAATAATAAATCAAAAATCAAAATCGCAGACTGACAGCAGACATGTATGTGACAGGTTTGGATCGCATTCCAAGATTTTAAATTCCTTAATTCCCCTCGACCTGGATTCTCAATAATTGTTGTGGTGGGGTTAATACCAACATGTTATATGGGCTGTTGTGCTCACCATCATTATGTGGCTAAACAGACAACAACTTGCAACTGACAATTAAACACAGAAATCTGGAGGTTGCTGTTAGACATATCTCTGAGTCTCCAAAGGGTGTGATGGTGCAGTCCTCACCTGACATTGAAACAAATCCAACAGCTTAAACCCGGAGTACTTGCCACTAGTTCTACATTAATGACAGTAGAGAAAGTTGGTTGTGTTGCATTCAGCTTGAGTTTTTAACAGTGATAAAGGTGACAATTATTACCAAATAACTTCCTAGGCTTTGGGAAAATAATTTTAGAAATTTGGAGTCTCATTCCTTCAAGCAATAATCAATGTGGCAATTGTAATTGTTTTACTAATTCTCTCTGTCCCTTAGCTTTTACCCTTTATCCTATCTGAACTTTCCAATCTTTTTTCACTTTCTGTGCATCAATTAAATCAAATTTCTATGTCCTGCTTTATACTTCCTGGTTTGGACTCTCTCTGTTCCCTCTCTGTCTGACTCCAACTAACACCTTACTTTATCTGACTCCATTGTTATCTGTCTCATTCTTTAGGTATCTTGTTTCTGCTTTCTAAAGGCACCTCCTGGTTACTACCCCATTGCTGAGTCTAACCCTCTTTCTATTTTCTAGAATGATGAGCAATCTATACACAGTGATATAATGGACCTCTTGCTTGCCCCACCCCAGGTCGCTCACCTAACCTTCCACTTATGATTTTCTGCTTCCAAACATGCAAGAGTTATTGCCTACCCAGTGACAGCAGTTGCAGGAAGAAGGGGAACACCAACAGCACACTATTGCTGAAGAGGCCCTGACGTTCGATTTGACACACTCAATCACCAACACAGAATGGGCATTACCCCTGTACACCAGTATAGAGTTGGGATCAGTGCATTATAAATAATCATACACGAGTGGGGCTGCTGCCAGGTCTGAGATAATGGATGGTTCATCTCATTGGTAGATAAAGTTCTTTTACAGGCACTTTGATGAAGAATCTGACAGGCACACAAACTGAGCTGTTAGACATTCCAGTCAGCCACGCCGCTCCCCTCCCCCCCCCCCCCCCCCCCCCCCACCACTCCCCATCACTCTCCTTCCCAGCAGCCTCTGCTCCATTTCCTTGTGCTGGAGATCCAGAGACATTGAAGCTGTAGATTGAGACATGATGGTACACTGTTTGTGTGGACAGGTCAGCTATGTCCCTTTAAAGTTTATTTATTAGTGTCAGAAGTAGACTTACATTAACACTGCAATGAAATTACTGTGAAAATCCCCTAGTCACCACACTCTGGCGCCTGTTTGGGTACACTGAGGGAGGACTTAACATGGCCAATACACCTAACCAACACATCTTTGGACTGTGGGAGGAAACCGGAGCACCCAGAGGAAACCCATGTAGACGTGGGAGAGCATGCAAACTCCACACAGACAGTGACCCAAGCTGGGAATCAAACCTGGGTCCCTGGCACTGTAAGGCAGCAGTGATAACCATTGTACCGCCATGTCCCTTCCTCTCTTATAGCTATGTGAAAAAATGTTCTGACAAATCCAGAACTCACCAACACTTTCACAAACACTTCAGAATCAGACATTTTGCAATAGCAGAGCTTTCCAAAATAATCTTAACCTGCAATTCAGGTGCTTGATCCTGTAAATAACATTATTGCTGGGCTCCTCTTGCAGCTGGATAGCTCATTCCTTTTGAGTGATGTGTGAATTAATTGAATGGATTAATCTTGGATGGTCCAAACTTGGACAAGAGAATATATTTTCTATAATAAAAAGCATGTTATGTTGTCCTAACATCACATCACATGGCCATATCATATTAGTTGCTGTGGACGTGTGGCGTTAGGACAAATCCACCTGTTGACGACGCTCACAGGAGCCACTGTCCTCCAGGTGGCAGTGCCCTGTGGGCCCGCATGGAAGCAGCCAGTGGCATACAGTTCACCCCAGGAGAGAGTTCAGCTTCCCCAATGTCATCTCCAGCTGTGCTGTGGATCTGAGGTTCACATACTACAAACCTCAGCGAGGATTTGTCAATCTGATGGATTAAAGAGTCTCATGGTTTCCTGCCCTGTTTACAGACATTAACAATCCTCGGTGGTGAATTCCACACTGCTTTAGAAACCCAATGACAGGAAGTCTTTGCTCTAAAGCCGTTGAGATCGTCAGAGACAGCTGTCATCAAGGTAAACTTGAGTAGCATCCCTTTGCTAACCACAAAATCTAGGCCGTACTGTTGGGTTATCAGGCAGCCTTTCTGGATCAAAGTCATAATTAGAAATCCACTAGTGTTATGACTGTGCTTTCAACGGAATGACAAAATGTATCATAAAATGTAGTCCAAAAGATTAAATTGATCAAACGAAAAGTCAATATAAAACAAATTTGACCCCAACAGGGGAACTGCTAGCTTTGTCACTGGTAATTTGATCAAAAGCAAATACATTTTTCACTTGTACATGGAGATGCATGTCCACACATGTACACTATAAACATTTTCTTGGCTAAATCATTAGTAGGCCTCCTTGGAAAAGCATTGATTGCAAACACATTGATCCAAATGTGATTTAAACTGAATACAAATTGAATGGACAAATGTATTCTGTGGACAATAATTTAAAGAAGTCAGGATCAGGTGGATTTCTAACTCCAGAGTAGTTTTGTCAATGGTAACAAATGTATAGCTGAAATAATAACCTTTGTGACACAAAGTTTGAAAAACTTTATCCTGGAAGAAAACCTCACCTCAGCAATACTGTAGAAAGTACAAGATCTGCCAAAATGGCTCATAAATATTTTGCATATTTATGAGGGTGAATCTTACGAATTTTACTTGCAGACAATCCTTCTGGGTCCACTGAGCTCTCCACCCAAAATCCAAGTACTTGAGATGCTCCACAGTCAGACAAGAGTTTCATATTCACTTTCTTAATGCGAGGTCATCAGTGGCTTCACATTCTGATTATCTGATATCTGTGCTGGATAAATATTCTTACCAATTTAAGCATTCTATTATAATCTTTTAGATTTATCCATTTACAAATGCAGCTACAAAATCCTCCTGTCCCTCTGTACGCTGGCACAAATCTTTGAGGTTCCATTTGGTGAAGCTTCGCTTGGGCTCAATGGTACAAGGATTTTCATTCCCAGTTAGAGGTTATGCCTTTAGCTGTGTACATCCTCAGATCTGGAATGTTTTTCCTGAACCTTGCTATCTCTCTAACTGTCTCTTTAAGATGATGCTTAAAGCCCTGCCTCTTTGAACAAGCCTTTGGTTGCCTGGTCTAACATCTCTTCATGTGGCTCAGTGTCTGATAATGCTTCTGAAAGGCTTTTGGATATGGTGCTATATAAATGCAAGATGGTGCTGTTTACTCCTGGTGCATTTCATTAAACTCAAGAAATTACACAGAGATGCACAGTATCTCCTTTCTTCCCACAGTCCTCTGTATCTTTCATTGAGAACAACCACTTTTCATTGGCCTGTAACTTCTGGCCCAAATCCCGACTCATGCCACAAATGCGCATCAAATCCCACGCATGCGCATCAGGACAATATGGAAGTCTCGATGCACAAACATATGCACTGAAAGCATGCCAAGTTTAAACCTCTGGTTCACTTTTTGATTGAAGCGCTGTGCTGAACTCTCTCCCTAACTTTCTTTGGTTGGTCCAATGGTAGGCAAGTATTTATATTTATTTATTTGCAGACTTATTTTCCGCTCTAGTTGCAGCAACTAGAGGCAGCAGACATTCTTTGGATGGGTTTTTTTGCTGTAAATGTGTTTAAAAGCTGCTTAAAGTACACAGAAAGTGAAAAAGATTTTTAAAAAATGTGTTTACAACTTCGTCATGACATACTGTTAATTCCAATAAAACGTATGTTCATATGTAACAAAGTGGATTTGCAGTGTCTGCAATAAGCTTCAACTAAAGACCATTTGGATTTTGTTATATTTCTTAAGCAGTGTTGTTTCTCTCAATTTTAAAACTCTTCCTGATGCAATAGTAAGACTTAAAAGCCTCTTAAGATATAGGGTGAAATTAGTTCCATATTTACAGTGGGAAGTACGCAAGTTAGCTATTTCAAATGCTTTATGAAAGTGTATTTCTTAAGGTGACATATACAAATCTCCTGTAAACTGATGTGAGCAATCTCTCTGTTAGGTACTGCAGAATCCAGTGCAGATTTAAAATCTGGAATCATGTTCCACCGTCTCTGGAATATCACACTTCTAGCTCGGTTTCTTAAAATCACTGAAGTTCTTTTGAGGCTTCAGTGTAGACACAGACTATGAGAGAAGAGTCAGGCTACAGATAAAATGTACAACGATATGTCTAAACCCTCCCCGCCTCTCCCCTCCCTTCCCTTCCCCTGTTTAAAGGGACAACAGAACCATTATGTTAAAGTAAAAAAAAGTATTTTGTTCATCATTGTGGTAAAGAAAAGAGTATATAGAATCCTACAGTGCAGAAGAAGGCCATTTGGCCCATCAAGTCTATACTGACCACAATCCCACCCAGGCCCTATCCCCTTAACTCCATGCATTTACCCTAGCTAGTCCTCCTGACACTAGAGGGCAATTTAGCAAGGCCAATCTCCCTAACCCATACATCTTTGGACTGTGGGAGGAAACCAGAGCACCTGGAGGAAACCCACACAGACCCTGGGAGAACATGTAAACTCCACAGACAGTAACCCAAGTTGGGAATCAAACCTGGGTCCCTGGAGTTGTGAGGCAGCAGTGCTAACCACTGTGCCTTATATATTTTATTGCGAGAAATTTGAAAAGGTGAGGCAACTAAACAAAATGTCATAGTGCTGCTAAAGTAAACTGTTGAGTGTTAACATGGTATCAAAGTTCTGTACTTGTAATATTATTTTTGTCAATAAATGTTTTTAAAAAGCAAATATTTAAAAATGAACTTATACAAAAGCTTTATTAAAGTATCAAAACACAACAGTTAAATGTGAGATACTTATAATTGAAGTAAACAAAGCAGAAGAATGCTAATGATAAACACATGGTGCTTTAGATTTTCCACTGCCCAAAATGTGAACTCTCCTTCGTTTAACCTCATGCAATAAAGTGTCCAAATCATCATTTGAGAAGATCTGACTTCTGTTCTTTCCAATTACATTTTCAGCTTCCATAATTTAAAGTAAAACATGCCAACACTGATAAGCATGCCATACATAAAGTTATATAATAAGATAATGCAGATTTAAACAGTAGTTTCACAGATTTAAAACAAATAATAAAACCTGTGTTCATTTATACATATTAAATCATATTCATTTTCAATCATAAAAATAAAATTAAAAATTACACTTTAAATGAGCCAATAACAATAGGATTAACATCTTAAAGAGAATAGCAAAAAGAAAATTCAATGTACCTTTATAATAGCAGGGAATCTTTTTGATTTATGGGTCTTCATTTTAAAACTGCTATTTCAAAACTAGATTTTAATGGGTATTCCCAGTCTGGCCTTGTTTTAAGGGCTTGGTGAAAGTCCACCTGCACTGCACTGGGGCCTGCCACTCGCATTGAGAGTTGGGTTGTGATTTTTCAATGCAGGTACATGCACAAAAAAATCAACTATTTTTAGTGGCCCACGGCTTTCCACCACTTGTCAGAAGTTATAGGCCATCATTTCATCTGGACTTTGGCTTGAAAAAAAAGATTCCAAATTAAATCTTTTCCCAAAACCTCATGCTAATTCTTGCACTGCCATGAAAAATAGGAAGTTGGTCCAGATATGGGAAAAACTAACACAAAATTAATAGATATGAGGGGAACGTGAAGCTGGTAGACACCTTCCAACCACTCTTCTTATTTGGACCACCGATACCGGTCTTAGTTTATAACATGCCCACATTGGTTAGCCCAGAATTGTGTCAGAAACACAGTGTCTGTGAACCTGGAAGATGATGACAGGCCCGAGGAGACGTGCCAGCATAACAGCTGGAATGTGCATGTTATTTTATGAGGAAAGGCTGAAAAGGGTGTGCTTGTATCTGTTGGAGTTTCCACATGAAGCAAGTGTGGAATACAAGGAAAGTAGAAAGAAACTTAAGCAAGGGAAAAGAAGGGCTAAAAGGGGTCATGAAAAAACATTGGCCAGCAGGATTAAGGAAAATCCCAAGGCTTTTTATACATATATAAAGAGCAAAAGGTTTGCCAGGCAGAGGGTTGGCCCATTCAAGGACAAGGGAGGGAACCTATGTGTGGAGCCAGAGGAAATGGGAAGGTATTAAATGAGTACTTTGCATCAGTATTCACCAAAGAGAAGGAATGGGTGGATGATGAGTCTGGGAAAGGATGTGTAGATAGCTTGAGTCATGTTGAGATCAAAAAGGAGGAGGTACTGGGGTTCTTCAGAATTGTTAAGGTAGAGAAATCCCCAGAGTCTGATGGAATATACCCCAGAATACTGAGAGAGGCAAGGGAGGAAACTGTTGGAGCCTTGAGCGAAATCTTTGTATCCTCACTGGCTACAGGGGAGATCCCAGAAGATTGGAGAAGGGTAGCAAGAATAATCCAGGTAATTACAGGCCGGTGAGCCTTACATCAGTGGTAGGGAAATCATTGGAGAGGATTCTACAGGGTAGGATTTATTCCCACTTGGAAATAAGTGGATGTCTTAGTGAGAGGCAATATGGGTTTGTGAAGGGGAGGTCGTGTCTCATGAACTTGATTGAGTTTTTCGAGGAAGTGATGAAGATGATTGATGAGGATAGGGCAGCGGATGTTGTCTACATAGACTTCAGTGAGGCCTTTGACAAGGCACCTCATTGCAGACTGGTGCAGAAGATGAAGTTGCATGGGATCAGAAGTGAGCTGGCAAGATAGATACGAAACTGGCTCAGTCAAAGAAAATAGAGGGTAGCAGTGGAAAGATGTGTTTCTGAATGGAGGGCTGTGACAAGTGGTGTTCCTCACAAACCACTGCTGGGACCTTTGCTGCTTGGAATATATATAAATGATTTGGAGGAAAACGTAACTGGTTTGATTAGTATGTTGCGGATGATGCAAAGGTTGGTGGATTTGCAGATAGCGATGAGGGCCATCAGAGGATACAACAGGATATAGATCAGTTGGAGACTTGGGCAGAGAGTTTGCAGATGGAGTTTAATCTGCACAAAGGTGAGGTAATGCATTTTGGGAGGTCTAATACAGAAAGGAAATATACAGTAAATGGCAGATTCCTTATGAGTATTGATAGGCAAAGGGATCTGAGCGTACAGGTACACAGATCACTGAAATTGGCAATGCAGGTGAAGAAGGTAGTCAAGAAGGCATACGGCTTGCTTGCTTTCATCAGCCAGCGTACTGAGTTTAAAAATTGGCAAGTCATGTTGCAGCTTTATAGAACCTTAGTTAGGCCGCACTTGGAATATAGTGTTCAATTCTAGCCGCCACACTACCAGAAGGATGTGGAGGCTTTGAAGAGGGTACAGAAAAGATTTACAGGATGTTGCCTGATATGGAGGGCATTAGCTATGAGAAGAGGCTGGAGAAACTTGGTTTGTTCTCACTGGAGTGGCGGAGGTTGAGGGGAGACTAGATAGAAGTCTACAAGATTATGAGAGGCATGGACAGAGTGGATAGTCAGAAGTTTTTTCCGAGGATGGAAGAGTCGATTATCAGGGGTCATAGGTTTAAGGTGAGAGGGGCAAAGTTTAAAGGAGATGTACAAGGCAGATTTTTTACATAGAGAGTAGTGGGTGCCTGTATCTTGTTGCCGGGGGAAGTAGTGGAAGCAGATACAGTAGTGATTTTTAAGAGGCATCTTGACAAGTACATGAACAGGATGGGAATAGAGGGATATGGTCCCTGGAAGGGTAGGGGGCTTTAGTTAAGTCAGGCAGCATGGTCAGTGCAGGTTTGGAGGACCAAAGGGCCTGTTCCTGTGCTGTAATTTTCTTTGTTCTTTGTTCTTTAGAAGAGTGACTTAATTGAAATATTTAAGATTTGAGAAGATTTGACAGGGTGGATGCTTCCTTTGGGGGAGAACCTAGACCTAGGAGGCCACTGTTTAAAATGAGGTATTGCTCATTTAAGATAGGAATGAGGATTTCTTATCTCCCTCTCAGCAGGTTGTGAGACTTGAGTTCTCTTTTTAGAAAGATGTTTGAGTCAAAGTCGAATATCTTTAAGGCAGAAGTAGATAGATTCTTGATAAGCAAGGGGGTGAAAGATTATTAAGGGTAAGCAGGAACGTGAAGTTGAGGTTAAAATGAAATCAGACATGGTCTTATTGAATGGTGGAGCAGGTTTGAGGAGCTGAGTGGTCTACTCCTACTCCTAATTTGTAAGTTCATATAACGCTGCATAGTCGTGCTACATTCAGAATAATTGCCCCAACCTGAATGCTAAAGTAATTTTTACGGCATTCTGATTTTTTTATATATGTGTTCATTTATGAACAGGTGGTGGTGACTCACCTTCTTCAACTGCTGCAATCCATGTGATATAGGTACATCCATCATGCTGTTAGGGAGGGAGTTACAGGATTTTAACCTGACGACAGTGAAGGAACAGCAATACAGTTTCAAGTCAAGATAGCATGCAACTTGGACAGGAACTTATAGGTGATGTTACTCCCGTGTCTTTGCTGCCCTTGCCCTTCTGAAAGGATGGGGTTGCAGGTTTGGAAGATGCTGTTGAAGGAGGCTTAGCAAGGTGTTGCAGTATATCATGTAGATGGTGCACACTGCTGCCCCTGCGGTGCAGGTGGTGTGAGGGAGTGAATATTTAAGATGATGTATGGGGCATCAATCAAGTGGATAGCTTTATCCTGGATGGTGCTGACCTTCTTCCATGTTATTGGAACTGCACTTATTCCCACAAACAGAGAATATTCCATCACACTCCTGACTTGTGCCTCGCAGATGGTGAATAAGCTCTGAGGAGACATGTGGAACAAAGAACAAAAACAATTACAACACAGGAACAGGCCTTCAGACCTCCAAGCCTGCACTGACCATTCTGCCCGTCTGAACTACAAGCCCCTACCCTTCCTATATCCCTCTATTCCCATCCTATTCATGCATTTGTCAAGACGCCCCTTAAAAGTCAAAAGTGATGAGCTATTCACCATAGAATTTTCTGTCCTGATGTTGCAGCCAGCATATATATATGTGTCTTGCTGAATTTAGTTTCTAGTCAGTAGCAAGTCTCAAGAAATTGATGGTGGGGATTCAGCAATGGTAATGCCACTGAACATTAAGGGGTGATGGTGTGATTCTCTCTTGTTGGAGATAGTCACTGTTGGGCATGAACATTATTTGTCACTCATCAGCCAAAGCCTGAATGTTATTCAGGTCTTGTGCTTATAGACATGAGGTGCTTCATTATCTGAGCTGTCTCAAATGGTACTAGATACTGTTCAATCATCAGAAAACAGCCCACTTCTGATGAAGGGAATGTCATTGTTGAAGCAGCTGAAGGTGGTTGGGCCTGGGTCACTATCCTGATGAATTCCTGCACTGATATCTTGGGATGGGTTGGATGCCCTCCAATAATCACAACATTTCACTCAATCAGTCGCATATTCATTCAACCAATCAGAAATATATCCATTGGATTATTGCAATGCACACACTTTATGTAGCCAGTACTGGAACAGTTGTTACTCATTTTTATTAAGACTGATAGAACAAGCTAGCAGCATTTCAAGTGGCCCATGCACACCAACTTCTTAAAGCACCCTATATCATTCTTGCTAATTATCATGAACATTTAGTTGTACTGACGGATTTAAGGCTGTCTTTCAACTTCCTGGCCCCCTGTCAATGGGAAAGCCTGGCAATATACTGGGGAGACGGAGGTTTCTGTGATCTGCATTTGCACTGGGCCACTGGGTTTCCTGACCATTTGGAGCAAGCAGGCATAATGACGATCAGCAGTCCCAGGGATCCTGAGAGGATCAGGGTTGAAGTATTGGCAACTGAGCAGACAGAGCTAGAAGCCTGTAGAAATGGAGACAGAATGTAGGAAGGAAGTTCCATGCTTCAATGATGCATCTCTGGACATGAGGCTGCAGGCTCTATGGACTTCCAAAAGAGGTTCAGTTATCTAATCAAGGCAAGGGAGATGAGTAACCTGGCAGATTGGATCCTGAGCTGTGTTTTACCTAAACCCCTTCACTCTGCCTTCTCAAGTCTTATCCTGAACTTCACTCTTCACAACAGCAGGCTTTGCTAGAGCACCCACCTCCTCTCTCGAGGTATCTGCTCACATTCACATCTAACCCGCCACCACTGGCATCAATCCCTCATCAGAACAGTGACTGCCTCGATGTGACTCTTTTCAAATAAAAACAAAAATTGCTGAAAGTACTGAGCAAATCAGTGAACAGTGGCACAGTGGTTAGCACTTCTGCCTCACGGCACCAGGGACTTGGGTTCGATTCCCAGCTTGGGTGACCGTCTGTGTGGAGTTTGCACATTCTCCCCGTGTCCGCATGGATTTCCTCCAGGTGCTCCGGTTTCCTCCACACTCCCACAAAGATTGATTGGCCATGCTAAATTTCCCCTGAGAGTCAGGGAGACCAGCGGGGTAAATACATGGGGTTACGAGGATATGGCCTGGATGGGATTGTTGTCGGTGTAGATTTGATGAGCCAAATGACCTCCTTCTGCACTGTAGGAATTCTATGATTCTATGAACATCTTTGGAAAGAAACAAAGTTAACACTTCATGTCGCTGATCTCTCAATTAGAATATTAGAGACTTTAAGCCAGCAGGAGAGGGGAGAGGCAGTATTAACAAAAAGGAAGCTCTGTGATTAGGGTGGGGGGGGTGGGTGGTGGGTGTAAGGGGAGAGAGGTGAACTAACAAAAGATTTAATGATGCAAAACTAAAGCCAGTGATAATGAATATCGCAAAGAAATAATAGTTGTGTCCAGAGGAGTCATGATTGGCTGTACAGTGGTGATCTGAATGACCCATGAAGAAAAAAACAAACCAGCAAAAAAACCCAAAACAAATAAAAGTATTTCAAACAAGATGGAAGTAGAGTTATGGTCTAAATTTGATGAACTTGCTGTTGAGTCCAGATGGCTGTAGCATGCTGAGGTGAAAGATGAAGGGTGAATTCCTTCAATTCGGTTGGAGGCCCAAAAATCTGTTTTATGGCATCGTGAATTTTCCATGGGATTTTCCATAGGTGCCCGTCATGATGGGTTAGGAAACCGACTGGAGGCTGGCAGGAAACTCATTTGCATCCTGTTAATGGGATGTTGTTGGAGGCCTGACCACCCATGCCTGATTCCACATGGCGCCCTCGGTGAAACACACCAACATGAAACATATCTGGAACAATGCAGCATGCAGATGTTGGGAGCTCACCTGAACAATATCCGGGACTGCTTCCAGGGTTCAGGATGGAGGCCAATGGCATCTCTAGACCCTGGAACACCACAGCAGTGGATGAGTGGAGCATCTTCCAGATTCACTGTCCTGGAGTGGGCCCGTCTTACAGCCTCAGAACGTTGCTGGAGATCCAACTTTCTCAGGAGTTCCATCATCTAGCCTCAGCATATTCTCAGGGATTCATCTCCATTTAGAGGAAGTTCACCTTCTTTCTTCGATAGTGGGTCAGTGATGTTGGATGCCTTTTCAATATGACACCCAGAAATGACAGTGGACTACACTCCATCAGGCTCGCCCCACCAGAGACAATGGGGCAAAACACTCCTTATAATAAGTGGCCAGAGGATTTGACATGTTTCCCCAGCATTCTCCGCAGCTCTCCATATTCCCACCCCTGCCTTAGGACTTAGTCTGCAGATGGGAGAATTCCATCCGAGATTCCATTCCTCATGCTTGTGTTGAGCTCCACTGAGATACTGCAGCAAGCCAAGGACAGAAAGATTGACATGGGAGCATGTGGAGCATTAAAATGACAAGTGATAGAAAGTTTGGGGACTGAACAGAAGTGTTCGCGGTCACCGTTTGACCTCCCCAGTGTAGAGGGAACCATACCCTGAACCGCAAATACAGTATACTAAATTGAAACAGGCACAAGTAAATCGCTGTTTCACTCGGAAGTAACTTTGTTTTAGGAGCCTTGGTGGTAAAAGGGACAGCTATTGCATCTCCTGCACTTGGGTGGAAAGGTGTTGACGATAACTGAGGATTGAACCAAAGTTGTCACAAAGGGAGCTGTATCTTCAAGATGCTGAAAGTGGCGGGAATGTGGAACTGAGCCACGACGGATCAGCCATGATCTTATTGAATGGCGGGGCAGGCTCGAAGGGCTAGATGGCCTACTCCTGCTCCTATTTCTTATGTTCTTATGGAGGAGAGGGGAAGTTGTGCTTGGTGATGGCATCAGGTGGGAGCTGGTGAAAATAGCAGAGGATGAACCATTGAATAAGGAAGCTGGTGCGGGGGCAACATAAGGATGAGGGAGATCTATCATTGGTTCTGAGAGCGAAGGAGGGAAGAGATGATGCTGTGGTGTGTGAAATGGAACAGGTTTTCCAGTTCCATAAGGGTATTCAGTGGATGTTACACTCATGCTCAATGTTCAAAATCTTTCAAAGCTCCATTGTACTGTTCTGTCTGTTTTGCCTTAATTCTAAAGACTTAAATCTAAAATCTTAGGGCACAATCTTACCTATTTTTCATGCTACATTCCCACTGCAGCGAGATCGGAGAATGTGATGGCCAACCAAATCTCCATTCGCTGCAGCGGGACAGGAAAAGACCACAGACGTGAAGGGTGATAAGATTCCAGCCTGTGGCGCAGAGGTAAGAGAGAGGTACCAACTTTATCACAGCTGATGATCTACGCAAAACCTTTCACAATATAAAACATTTCTTGCCTGTGAAAATGATTATCTGAGATTAAATTAGCTTATTGTCATTACAAAATGTTTGACCTAAGTAAATTCTTCTAAAGTGAAGCCCTCTAAAGTGGGTGGACATAAAAAGTCCTATGTGTAGACCGAGTCCTCTGTTGCCTTCTTGGATGAATTTAAAAGCTCCCTTGCTACCATTTGAATAAAGAGCTGGAGACCTGAATGCCATGCTCCCCAGTTGGCATAAGGAGTGAGGGGAGATTTGGGAGAGAATGTGAAATAGATCAAATGGGCTACCCACTGATTCCTGCCCACCCCAACCTCCCAACAATTTTTCATTGGAGTGAGTGAGGCCTCAGACACAGGGTCACAAATTCTTGCTTAATTCAACTCTTCAAGTGACTACTTAAGCGACCAGATATTGGCCAATTGAGAGCTGTTTCCTGCCCAGCTTCAATTTGTAGACTGAGGCGATGCTTAGAAATGATCAGACTTAGGCCTTGGGAAGGCATCATCAGAAACCCTCTTTTAATTTTGGCCAATCTACCCGGCCGCCTCCCTCTCCAAAAGGTCCGGTGGCCACGGGATCTCCCATGACATCTCAATCTACCTGCCCTGCCCACAAGAGACACCAAAACCTTATCTTTCTGTCTTGTCCCAGGTCTTAAGCTCTGACATCTTCAGGAAGTTCCTCCTCTGCCCCTTGCAGCTTCTGTTGCTACAAGGACTAAAGAGCTGCCGGCTCATCTGATTAGCTGGCAGCTTCCTATGTCGGGGCTTCTTTATGAGTGAGGGATGAAAATCCTGCCCACAGCCAACTGATGCTCATTCCAGGGTGAAATGGCTGCAGGGGGAGGCAGAGTCTATTCAGATAGTGACATAGGATAGCCTGCCATCTGAAGCAGGCTGGCTAGGGAGCTATTCCCTGTGACCTGACCAATATTTACTCCTCAATCAACACTACACAAAAAAAGCAGATTATCTCTCATTATCTCTTATCTCTTTCCATTTGCATGCGTTAGCTGGATGTGTTTTGATTGCTGCATTTCCTACATTACAATTGTGACTACACTTCAAAAAGTACTTCACTGGCTGTAAAGTGCATGTGTAAATATGAGTGTTTCCTGATGTAAAAGTTGTTATTGCAGAAGTTCAAATAATGCTACACATCTGAATTAGATAGCAAAAAAAAACTCTGCTTAAATTTACAGTCTCTACTCGCAAAACAGTAAATTGTGGTGAAACTCTTGTTTTTATCTTCGATCCATGTTCATAATGCAGATGGAGCCAGACATTTCACAGGCTATTCCACTGGCTCCAGTCTGTCAGCTGCCCGGTGAAGCAAGCATTTGCTGGAGAGTCTGGATATGTGGCGACAATTCCAACTAATCTCTGCTTTGAAATCTGACCTGAGACAAAGAAATACCAAAAAGGCATTTGATGATAAATAAAGCTGTTGATCAAAACTGGAGTTCAAAGCGCATAGAGCTATACCTGATGTACAGGTATTTACAAATGTGAAACAAGAGAAGTTTGATATAAAAAGTGATCACCATCCTCCAGTGAGCAATGCTAAGAGCAGCCTTCTGTTAAATAATCCACTTCTTTGTGAACACTTCTTCCTCATCGAATTGCCACCTACACAGGGCAGGGAGCACATTTTTCAGTCAGTTTTCGGGAGGGTGGCACAGTGGCACATTGGTTAGCACTACTGCTTCACAGTGCCAGGAACCAGGGCTCAATTCCCAGCTTGGATGACTGTCTGAGTGGAGTTTGCACATTCTCCCTGTGTCTGTGTGGGTTTCCTGTGGTGCTCTGGTTTCCTTCCACAGTCCAAAGATGTGCAGGTTAGATTGATTGGCAATGCTAAATTATCCCTTAGTGCCAGGGGGATTCGTGACTTAATTATGTGGGGTTACAGAGATAGGACCTGGTTGGGATTGTTGTCATTGCAAACTTGATGGGCCGAATGGCTTCCTTCTGCATTATAGTGATTCTATGAATTTGTTCACCGACATTTTAAACTGGTCACAATGTAAGCTAGGCATTGCTGCAATTAAACGTCAAAAATATTTCCAACCTATGCCACCTGTGAAGTGGGTTACCTTCTGCCATCCCTCACTATCGGAGCTTTCATAGAACTTTCCCAGTGTAACTCTAACAGGAGTCCAGGGAAAACCAAGCAGAAATCAGGAAAAGTCCGACAACTAAGGATCCAGCCAGTACTGAAATGTTCCTCTGGGTTTAGTATGGGGCTGAACCTTTGCCGGCCTCTCACAATGCAATGCAGCTGTTTTGTTTCAAATGTGTGTACCCCATGAATTGATTGCTGCAACTGCTCTTTTTCTCTTTTTGTTTGATATTTTGAACTATAAATGAATGGTTCCCATTAATTCAGTGTTTTTATATTCATCTGGTGTGTTGTATTTTTAAGTCCAGAAGAATGAAATTGGTAACTGCTTGTGATGTGAATCCTGTGTGCATACATGAGTACAGGGGAGGAGAATCCTGAGACAAGATCTCATTAGTGAGTTTCGTATGTTGGACTTTTTATTAATGGAAAAGTCTAAGGACACAAGAATACACACACACACACACACACACACACACACACACACACACACACACACACACACACACACACACACACACACACACACACAGACATTCTGCACATGTCATTGAGCTGGTGGCCCAGACTGATTCTACCACCACTCAGTCAGCAACAACCCTCAAAGACAATAAAGATGAAAATGCATCCACATTGGTTTGTATTGCTGCTACCCAGAAAATGGATTCCAAAATTTGTAGGGTAGCAAGACCCCACTGTTTAAAAGTCTTTTCTATAAGGTCTATGAAATGACTGGCGTGTGGCACAGTTGTCAGCAGTGCTGCTTCACAGCCCCAGGGACCCAGGTTCAGTTCCTGGTTTGGATCACTGTCTGTTAGGAGTTTGCGCATTCTCCCCATGTCTGCATGGGTTTCCTCTCACAGTTTGAAAGACATGTTGGTTAGGTGCATTGGCTATGCTAAATTCTCCTCTGTGTACCCAGACAACTGAAATGAAATCCTCTAGTCATCACACTCTGGCATCTGTTTGGGTAAAAAGTCTGACAACAGAAAGTCTGTTTGGGTACACACAGGAGAATTTAGCATAGCCAATGCACCTAACCAACATGTCTTTCAAACTGTGAGAGGAAACCCATGCAGACATGGAGAGAATGCGCAAACTCCTAACAGGATTAAGGAGGGACCAATGTTGGAGACAGAGTTAGAGGTGGGGTGGCAACACCCTACACTGAGAGTTTTGATGCCCCAGTTCTATCAGGAGTCAGTGTATATCTGGAGTTGGGACATTTTTATAATTTCTTCATGTGTTTTGGGTGTCAACATTCGTTGTTTTTCTGTAATTGCCCTTGAGAAGGTGGTGGTGAGCTGCCTTCTTAAACTTCAGTCATCCATGTGGTATGGGTATACCCAAAGTGCTGTTAGGAAGAGATTTCCAGGGGTTTGACCCTGCAACAATGAAAGAACTGCAATGTAGCTCCAAATCATGATAGTGTGTAAATTGGAGGGGATCTTGTTGGATTCCCATGTATTTTCTTCCCTTGTCCTTAGAGGTAGTGGAATTATGTTTACAAGGTAGTTCCAAAGAAAGCCTTGATGATTGCTACAGTGCATCCTATAGTTGACGTACACTGCTGCTACTTGAATCAGTGATGGAGGGGGTGAATGCTTCTAATGTACTGGATGGGATCTGATCAGGCAAGCTGTTCTGTCCTGGATAGTGTTGCACTTCCTCAGTGTTATTTTAGCTGCATACACCCAGCAAATAGAAATCATTCCATCACACTTCCCACTTGTATGTCATTGGTGAATAGCACTACTTGATAGCTCTGTTGATTACAATTTCCATCATTTTAATTACTGAACGTAGATTTCAAGGGTGGTAATTGGTCAAACTAGTTTTGCTATGCTTTTTGTGCTAATGGTGGAGCTGGAAAATTCTGAAATATTTGGTCAGATTTGCATCATGGAGGTGGGAATCAGGAGTTGAGGTTTTTCTGATCTCTCAATTCCAAGCAGGTGAAATATTCATCTGGCAGAGACTGAGACAGTCTAAGGCAGAGATGGGAATGGTCTGATTCCAACATGATGAGGTTAAAAGACTAGCATTCACAGAGACATGTGTTGAGTCCAACAGATCTATGTGTAACCCCCCATAATACTCATCTGCCTAGGCTTATGTTTTTCAAACCTCTCACCACCCCCCCGCCCCTTGCCCCCTTTCTCCATTATTGCCTAACTCTATCAATATTCCAACCCACTTATTCAGTGACAAATATAAACTAAACCCATGAGTCCGAATAACATTTGGAAGTCTTTGAAAAGCCCATATATCTATCAAAATGGACAAAAATAATGTGACTAGCTTCTTAAAAATGGGATTAAATTGGATTATTCTCTTTGGAAGCTCATAAATCTGTCAAAATAAATAAACATATATTGAAAGCGACTTAAAATGATTATCCTCTTCACAAGCTCATAAGACTATCAAAATACATAAATATTACTTGAACAACAACTTAAAACATTATCCTATTCAGAAGTTCATAAATCTGTCAGAATAAATAAGCTAATACTCCCTAAACAGGGTTGTAAACATATCCTGATGAGAAGAATGCATTAATAGTTTGGAAGCCAGTAGACCATTCAAGCTCATATTCCTCAGAATAACTGTGCAAACAAACCCTTCTAGCCAAAATCCATTAATGGTTTGGAAGGAAATCAAGCACTCTAACTACCATTCTCCTGAACAACTTGTAAACATGTCATGCTGATAGAGTCCAGTTACATTTCTCTGAAGACACCCAAATGCTCAGGCTTTTGTCAAAGCTTTCAAACAGCCCAGTGGATGCATAATTTATTCTTTAGAAATGAATGCAAGCACAAACAACTAACACAATTTGAAATAGCAGTATAGGTGGTTGCACAGTAAGATAAATGAATCATTTCACACTATCTGTTTTGGATTTCAAATTGGGCTAATCATTCAATATTGTACATGGCAGAATAACACTTTATCTAGTGGATAATCTACTCTAATGCATCTGAAGACTTTTATAGTTTCACAATGTTGTTCTTTGCCTTGACAGCTTGCTAATTTTCAGATCACAGCATTATCCTAATATGTATGCTATGGAATTCCATAATCATACATGGAGTAGGCAAAACTTTTGCACTAACTTTATGTACACTTTTATTTTTAAACCATGCTTAACACATGGTCCTTGACATCTGTCTGCCCTAGTGAATGCCCACTTTTGCAGTGGTAGTGATAGTATAAAGGCAACAGAGTTCAGACTCCCAATCAGTCTTTGTCATGTTTACACACCAATGAAAATTGCCAGCACCAGAAATTGGGGGTGGAAATCCCGAATTCAAGCTCTAGCCACCATTCTACAGCCTGCCCAACAGACTTCATACCCACATTGGGACAGGAAAATCCAGCCTAAAAAGAATATTGCTTCCAAAATGTCTGGAAAATGAACCAACCAGTCGTAGGGGGCAGGTAAGCAGGCAATTGGGTGAACGTATCAGGGCGGAGGAACTTTGCTCCCTGAATGTTTCAGGGCAGGTTATGCAGCAGGGTTTCCAGAGGCATTGGGTAGAAATGTATATTTGTCTTCCAGTCCCATGTAGTTAAGCCCTCTAGCTAATCCCAGAAACTTGAGCTGGTACACTACCGGAGGACAGTGGCAGTAGCACAGTGCTGGGGAGGGAGGGAAGCATGGCGAAGGTGCTGAGGATGTGATTTGGGAGCACTTAGTACTTTAGTCTTCAATGATTTGAAACCAGATACCAAATCTATCACACAGCTCTGAGCACCTGTGCTATATAACAAAATATAAGCAGATAAGAAAATATTCAACACATAATTATGATTTGGCATTTTATTACTAATTCTTTAGCCTTTAATTTCAAAGGGCTGAATATTTGTATACTACTCATTATTGCAAATAGTTTGTTCACACTTTTAGTGTTGTAATACAAAAGCAAAATGCAGTGGATGCTGGAAATCTGAAATAAGCACAAAAAATATGAGAAATATTCAATTGACCTGAAATGTTAATTCTGTTTCTCTCGCCACGGATACTGCCAGATCATTGGAGTGCATCTAATATTTTCTGGTCTTCTTTTAGTTTTGTGGCATCAATTGTAATCTGACTCTTTGGTTGGAATTTTCCATCCGTTCATGTCGATAGGATCATTTGGTCCCATCAACAGCGCACCCCTGCCACGGGGGTGTGTTCAATAGGAAACTTCATTGACAACAGCAGAATCAGAAGATCCATTGCCAGCCAGTGGCAGGCCGCTGCCAGGGAATAAGCAATGTGGGCATGGAAAATCTTGCCTTCTGTAACAAACTGATGAGGAAATAGACAACTTTCTAGATTCACAATAATCCAGGAAAAAAATTCACAAGCAGCATCATAAGCTCTCACCTTATAAAGATATTTACAATTTTGGCCAGTTGATATTTTGCCAGGATTGCACACATTGTATCATAGAATCCCTACAGTGCAGAAGGCAGTCATTTGGCCCATCGAGTCTGCACTGACCACAATTCCATCCAGGCCTTACCCCATAACCCCATGTGTTTACCCTTCTCATCCCCCTGACACATATGTTAATTTTTCATGGCCAATCAACCTAATCCACTCATCTTTGGACTCTGGGAGGAAATTGAAGCACTCGGAGGAAACCCATACAGGCATAGGAAGAATGTGCAAACTCCACACAGACAGTGACCCGAGCCAGAAATTGAACCAGGGTCCCTGGTGCTGTGAGGCAGCAGTGTGAACCATTGTGCCACCGTACCACCCTTTGCCATTTATTCCAGAATATTTCCAGTGAATATTCAACCTTTTTTTAAAAATTTGATAAAGCAAAGGCAAATTTATTGCAACAACTTCTCAAAGAAAAATTATAATTTTCCATTAATTTATATCAAGTTTGCAAAGGTTTTTAAAGTAAATATGTTCTGTCAAATATTTTCTTCAGAGCAAATTCCTTTATAATTGTTGATTGTGAGATACACAGCCCTCTTGCTACACAATTGAAGTATTAAAATGTCACTTTTGAGATGTAGAAGCCAAAAGTAATCTATGTACAGGAGTGATTTTATGATTTTCCTTTCTCAATACAGAATTATACCCACAGACACAGCAATCAGCTACTTCCCATAGTTTCCATCTATTCAACTTAACGTGAGGACAATCATGCGAACTGTGTCCATGACCTGACCTCAGAAATCCAGAAAAGTTCAGGTCAGGTGCATTGAAAACATGAATTGCCGTCCTTTTCTCCCACAACAATCTTTGAGCCACAAACTTATCTCTCTAATCTAATGGTGGATTGGGGGGTGGAGATTAATTTTTTTCCAGTTATCAGGGCACTTTAAAAAGGATGCCTCAGTTCCAGTGGAGCCAGCTCCTGGCTCTAAGAGTCCCCACCCCGCCAGATTGATGCTGCAAACCCCACCTACTTTTTTTATTTGGCAGTTTAAGTGTCAAGATCTGGAGAGAAAACCAGTGGAGGCAGTGGAGGTGCAGAGTCCCACACCAGTTTTCTTACCAGATCTAATACTCTGCCAAATTCTCATAAGATTCCACCCTTGTTAATTTTTCATGTAAATAGTTTGATTCTTTAAAGATAAACCTTTAGTTAGAAAAAAAGGAGGATTTTGCGACCTGAGGTACATATACCCTTAAGGAGACATATCTTAAACAGATGTCAATAACTGCATACCTCAACAGGATGTGATGTTTTAGCCCTGTGACTTGTTAGTCAGCCTTCAAGCAGCAGGAGTTACAATTAGATGGACCTTGAAGGCTCCTAGTTAACATTATCTGTATATTGTGTTATTTTTAAATAAAAAAACCTACATTATTGTTTCACAAGTCTTTGGACATGATTGATACATTTACTCAAAAAAGAACGTCATGTGTGTCAAATCCCTGGTGGTCATCCTGCCCAGGGTGTGCTGACAACATGCAAATGTGCTGAACTCAAATGCTTCAACTGGCTCACGCTGTGCGAGGCAGATGGAATTCAGCCCAAATATCTACTACGGGTTCTCTCTTTAATTTAAGCCTTCTGATAAGCACTTAAGTACCTTTACAACTGATACAGTAATTGAACTAGTACTTGATTCAGGACTTTGCTTCATTTCATTATATTCCTAAATACACCTTCCTAAAAATAGAATTTTGTGTCAGTAATTATAAATATCTTTGAGTTCTGAAGTGATCCAGGTAGTACACAGACCCCACCACCCCGGAGGTGAAGGCAACCAAGTCCACATTTATGTCAAACTATTGTAAATGGCTTCGGCGTAATGTCACACCAGCACCAGTGAAAATGAGGTGTGGGCTCGATATCCGAAGAGAGTGCTTGCTAATGCCATCCTAATGTATTAAAATGAGCTATCTGCGTTCCCACGGCATGTTTCAGACCTCTCCACCAGCAAGAAGCTGGGAAAATTGGAGCTCAAAAATTCGCCAGCACAAATCACGCACTCTGGATTTTGAGCCCAGTCGTCATTCCCAATGGTGGAGAGTGCAGGCTCAAAATTGCCCCCCACTCTTTTACCAGTTAACCATGTTATTAAAAAAAATGGCTGTATCTAATGTTAGCATGTATGACGAAACTCAATTTTTACCACCAGCACAAAGCATTTCTAGATAACAGGACCTAAATCTCGGAAATGACCTCAAGTTCTCAATCTCAATCTTATCATATGATAAAATTTCCTATGTGAGCGTATTGACTTATTTATGGTGCAGGTTCATCGTGTATAAGTGATGCAAATGACACTTTGCCTTTGTCCAGTAGCCAGTGCTCTGTCAGAACTAATACCAGGCTCACTCTACATGCATCATTTATATGGCCTGGCTTCTTGTGATGAGAAAAAGCCCGGCATGATATCGTCCGAGAAGTGCTTTCTTCTCGAAATATCTATGCGCATCAAAAGAAAAGGACTCATTAACGTTAAGCAGAAAATAAAGCAATGTCCAACCGTGGTTAAATGAACCGTTTTACCCAACTATTTTTGCAATGTTCCTTAATCTTATTGAATTATGCAAATCATCTTAATATAACAGTCAGACTTTTGTATAAGTGTATTCATATGCGTTTATGTAAAAGTTATGTTGTCCCAGGAGTCTGAGCTCAGTTACAGTGTGTTTAATTTCGAGGGGGGGAGGAGGCAGGAAACACTTTTCCTGGCTTAACCTCGGGAAATCAAAGCCTGCAGCACATAGAGAAATTGGTGACTGAGTGTCTTACGTTGAGGATTAAATCAGGCAATTTATTTTTTGATAAGTCACGTGTATTGGCATTCCTGTTGCAAAAATAAATTGAGCAGCGCTGTGCGCTCAGACACACTGCAAAGAAATAAATCCACTGTCCACATCATAAAGGAAGTCAGCATAAATGAAAAGAATGTGTTCTCCATGGCAATCATAAATATGGAACAGAGATGTGCAAAATTATTTACTCACCAAAAAGTGTGGAGAAATATAGCATTTATGACATGGGGCAGATTCAGCTTGGCTTGATGCTACTGTACATCAGCTTGGACCTTCTCTCACCTGTCAGTGATTCAATGAATACTCAGAAAAAATGGCTCCAGAGCAATTGAAAACCAACCGTTGCGCATGAGTGGTGCTGACAGTAATGCCTCTAACAACTTCCGCTGCTTCCCGCAAATGGAAAAAATGACACTTTATTTTCTATCCCCAAATAAATATCTCATCCAGATTAGGGAAAGAAATGGAATATATTGAGCAGCACAAAGAACTGTGTAGCGGTTCTTATACAGACTAACCAGCTTCAATCTATCTGCCATTTAGGAACTGAATGCCCTTCCTCAGTTATTTTTTTAGTTGAAACCCATTTTTATTCAGGCATTCAGATACCTAATCAAATACATGAAAAATACAATGTATCGTATTAAGATAAGTTATTAAAAAAAATCACTGTTCCTCGCACCATTGTTGGCATTTGGTGAGGAACTGCAGTTTTGTTTCAAATTTTTGCCATTTACCTGATATATATGTGTGTATATTCTTAGCATTGTAATTGTATTCCAAACATTCTTCTACAAAAATGGATTAAACTGTGCCTGTATAATACAAATGCTTTTTTTTTGCATTTTTTTGTTTGTGGAAATGTAAAATTCTAATTATTGTTATCAATAACATGCATTAAATAGTCAAATTGCAGATGCCAGCACTATTTTTTTAAAAGAATCCTTTGCTACCATTTTTAGGGAATCATGTGTTAGATTTAGCCACTGAACAAACTCTGTGCACTCTTTATAATCTCGATAAATGAAAAATAAAAAAAAGTAGGCCAATATTTCTGGAATCAATCCATCTTGCATATCTGAATCAGGCATCATTAAGTCTTCAATATAAAATATCAAAGCTTAAGCTTTATTATGAGAAACAATTTAGTCTTACACAGAGTTAAGACATTATGGGATGGATTTCAAATGCATCTAAAAATTGGAAGATGCCAGTTAGCTCTTGCCAAGGTATTATAAGTTAAGCTCCTAATGGCTGTTTCTATTCTGTACTGAAATCTATTATCACGGAAGGACATGGTGAACAGCCAGCACAAGTAAACTCTCTTCATTCCTTCAACACCATTCGGCTGATTTTGCAAGTTTGACAGCAGTGCTTAACTGTGGACGTGCCACATAAGATCACATAGATGAGTGTCACAAAAG